>NC_089595.1:42642331-42804202 GCF_019320115.1 Miscanthus floridulus
AAATCCCTGCAACTATTCTTCCAAATTCTGGTGTAAACATATGCCCCCCAATTTTGGAATGAAAGTAATTTTATTCCAAAATTATCACGTCTTCATCTTCGATGGGTCTGCAGTCACGGGTAGAGAATCTTGATCTGGGGTCTATTGTTTGTCGCTGCCTATGTCAGCTCATGAGCCCATGCTTCACAACTTTTACAAGAGCATCATCGCTTCGCAAGCACTTGGATTCATCCTTCCAGACTAGCTATAAAATGACTATCCACTCCTGGTGAGAGCAGCTTAATGATTCAGCTATGTTTCTCTTCTGCCTGCCTTCTCGAGCTCTAACTTCGCCGGACCCTCCATGGTCCATCTTTTTGCTATGAAGGTCTTGAGTGGCTAGAAGAATACTTGTGTATAGGGTGATTGTGTCACTCATTCTAGCGCCTTGTCGAGCAAGAGAATTAGCTATTGCGGCTAGAAGAAGTCTTGTGATACCACCTGAGTCTTCTCTCCATGCTCGCAAAGCTGTTCTAGTGTTTGCAAGGGCTAAAATGTGTGGACACCTTCCCCTTTTTTGCTTCATCAAAGGCCCACTGGGAGAGCCACAGGCTTCTTTCCCGTAGTTCCTGATCACCAAGAAACTAGTTAGGAGTCTACCAAGCGGGTGGCCTTTCCCCTTCTCCTGGTATAATTCCATTATCCGGCCGATGTGACCTGGTTCATGATGACCTTCAGCCTTGTGGGGGCCCAGACTCCCTTCAATCCAAAGAAGTCTTGGTGGGTTGATTTCTGGTTAATGTAAATTCTTCGTATCCATCCCATGACATTTTGTAATCTAGGGAAGCAATAAGTCCGAATCTGTTATCTCTTTATTATCTCTCCCCTGAAATTTCGGAGTGCTGATCTGCTTCCATATCTATTTTTAGTTTTCATACTCTCGGCAAAATCCATCCCCTCGCCTCCCTGGGTTATATATGCGTGCCACAGCTGGGGCTCGGAAAACTACCCGTCTCGTCTCAAACCTTCTGCGTCCTTTGCATAGTTCCTGCTCTTCTGTAGGTTTGAGATCATGGAGAATAGCAAGAGGCCTACTAAGGAAGTTCTTAATGGGTTCACATCATCGCGCCAACATCTCCATCGCTGGGAAGGTGATACTCGGGATGTCTCCACCGCCCTGGAGCATAGGGTCGACTCGGTTCAATCTTCAAGATCATCTTCAACACTGATTTGTCATCAGCTTCCTAGTTGTCCAAGGAGGCAGACCGATAATGATGATCTAATCACTTCCATTGATCGGACTGATCAAAGTTTAACCAACTGTCTTTCCCTCGCGGAGTCAGCTCTAGCCATGATTCAAATCTGATCGTCCTCTGAGGCCAATCTGAGGGAACGGTTGGCCAGGGCTGAAGCCAGAATCACAGGTAAGACGACTACCACAATCTCCTTTGCTTTTTCTTAACTTTGCCTTCGAGATCCTCTGATCAACCCTTTCTTTGAATTTTTTCAGATCTAACTGCTCAGTTGGAAAGCCTTCGATCAGCCGTAGATCACACGGGGGTTGGATTTGTCAATGCTAGGGGCGCCGTTCCGATAGTCCGTTTACATGACATTCCAAACCACATCAGGGAGGTTGTTCTTCATGGCGTTCGCCATGGTGCTGCTACAGCATTGGCTACTGCACAAGCCCGCTCTGGTCACAATCTTCGGCTTCTTCCTCATGGTTTCCCAGATGCAGTGCCTCCCGAGGATCATGAGCGTTTGATTGAGGAATTCTGTAGCACCGCCATCTCTGTAGCTTTCAATACTTTGGCCGATGATGTAGTGAGCAAATTGTTTTCCGGCCCATAGCTTGTAATAGGTGATTTTTAGCAAACAATTCCCTTGTCTTGAATGATCTTCCTTTGTCTCGTATTTCATATTATACGTATCACTTCATCCATGTTTGCTTTCCTCATATAGGCGATACGCATCGTGCCGGCTTCTGTTCTTTTGGGTTCATTTTTTGTACTAGAGGCGATACCTTTCTGATATCGGCTATTAGAGCTGTTGACCGAACAAATCAACTATTTAAGTGTTAATCCAAATGCTGGGATAATATTTCTTTAGATATTTCCCATTGATTGCTCGGCCGAACTCTTCTTCTCCTCCTAGTGTCTCCAAAATATAAGCATTACCGAGCGCACAACGTTTGATCCGATAAGGCCCTTCCCAATTGGGTGACCATTTGCCGAACTTACTGTCCTTTGACCCGATCGGCAATTTCACTTTCCATACCAAATCTCCTTCAAAAAATTGCTTATTCTTGACCCTTTTATTGTAATATTTTGCGACCCTTAGTTTATTGGCTTCAATATTTTTGAGAGCACATAGCCGAAGGCAACTCAAGTCTTCTAAGTCGTCCATCATAAGATTTTTGTAGACTTCGGCTGTCAAATCATTCTGTAACATAACACGCCTCGATCTGGTCTAAACTTCCCAAGGAAGGACTACGTTATGGCCATACACAATCTCATAAGGTGATGTTTTAATTGATCCATGATAGGCCATCCTGTATGCCCATAGTGCCTCATTAAGCGTCGAATGCCACTTCCTGGGCTATTCCTCAATTTTCTTCTTGATCAGCTTAATCATAATCTGATTGGACGCCTCTACCTAACCATTAGCCTGAGCATAGCAAGGAGACGAATTTAGTAGCTTGATCCCCATACTAGTAGCAAAATCTTCGAATTCCTCTTATGTGAACATGGTCCCTTGATCGGTAGTGATGGTTTGAGGAATTCCAAAATGATAGACAATATGCTCCTTGACAAAATCAACCATGTTTTTTGAAGTTACCATTTTCAAGGGGACCGCTTCAACCCACTTGGTGAAGTAATCTATTGCTACCAATATGAACTTATGTCCTTTGCTCGAGGGCGGAAAGATCTGGCCAATTAAATCAATTCCCCAGCCCTGAAACGGCCATGGCTTGATTATTGGGTTCATGGCCGATGCAGACGATTTTTGGATATTACCAAAACATTGACAGTCTTGACATCCCTTGTAATATTCAAAACAATCTTCTAATATTGTTGGCTAGAAATATGCAATTCTGCGGATAATCCATTTCATCTTATAAGCCGATTGATGATCTCCACATATCCCCTCATGCACCTCGCCCATCAACACCTTGGCCTCTTCTTGATTCAGGCATTTGAGTACAGCCCCATCGATCATTTTGTAATATAGCTGATCATCCAGCAAAACATATTTAGTCGATTTATACCTTAGCTTTCTGGTAACTTTTCATGATGGATTTCTAAGGTAGTCGACTATCTCAACTCTCCAATCATTATCTAAGGTTTCGTTGCTCAAGATTTCTTGAATCACTCGATAACCCGATGCACTTTGAGCCAACCGGTTAGCTTCTTGATTTTGTGCCCTCGGAATGTGCTAGAATGAGACATGAGGAAACTCTTTGAGCAACCTCTGACACTCATCATAATATCTCCTCAAAGTATCTTCTTTGCACTCATATAGGCTGATCAACTGATTAATAATTAGTAGTGAGTCTCCAAATATTTCAATTGCTTCGGCCTTTACCTCACGAAGGAGTTGAATCCCTCTCAGAATAGCTTCATATTCTGCTTGATTGTTGGTAACCATTGGCTCGGTTGGAAAGGCAAACTCAAAATTTGCCCCCCGAGGCAAAATAATAACAATACCAATGCCACCACCTTGCCTGCAAGAGGATCCATCGAAGAATAACATCTAGGGTACCGGCTCTACATAATTCATGCTTGGTTTACGATGCTGGGTGACAAAATCGGCTATTACCCGCCCTTTGACTGCTTTAGCCGGTTCATACCTCAAGTCAAACTCCAATAACGCAAGAATCCATTTTCCCACTCTCCCATTTAGTATTGGCATTGATAACATGTGCTTGATTACGTCAGCCTTGGAAACAACCATACACTTGGCCGACAATAAGTAACACCTCAACTTGGTGCAAGAGAAATATAAGCACAAGCATAACTTTTCGGTGGGAGAATATCTTGTTTCTGGATCTAGAAGTCTCCTACTTAGATAGAAAACCACTCGCTCCTTTCCTTCAAACTCTTTTATCAGGGCCGATCCAATTGTTTTGTCATCGACCGATATGTACAACTTGTAAGGCTTCCCCTGCTGAGGAGGAACTAGCATGGGTGGATGCTTCATATACTCTTTTATCTCCTCAAATGCCTTCTATTGTACATCACCCCATCTGAATTCTTCATCACTTTTTAATTTCAACAAGGGAGAAAACGGAAGAACCCTTTCCGACAAATTTGAAATAAACCTTCTAATGAAATTAATCTTGCCAAGCAAAGATTGTAGTTCTGTCTTAGTAGTCAGGGGGTACCGCATCGTCAATTGCTTTCATGCTCTTCTGACCGAGCTCAATCCCTCTCTCATGGACCATAAAACCCAAGAATTGCCCAGCTGATACCCCAAAGGCACACTTATTAGGATTCATCTTCCGACCATGTTTTCTTGTGCATTCCAGAGTCTCCCATAAATCAGTTAGATGCTCTTAGTACCCTTTTGATTTTATCATCACATCATCAATGTAGATTTCAACAATCCTGCCGATCAACTTATGAAAGATATAATTCATTGCCCTCTGATAAGTGGCACCAGCATTCTTCAGACCAAATGTCATCACAACCCACTCGAACAAGCCAATTGCGCTGGGGCACCTGAAAGCGGTCTTCGCTATGTCCTCTTCAGCCATGAAAATTTGGTTATACCTTGCATTGCCGTCCATGAAGCTAATAACCTTGTGCCCGGCTGCTGCATCCACTAACATATCGGCTATTGGCATCGGATAACCATCCATGGGTGTGGCTTTGTTCAGATCCCTAAAATCCATGCAAACCCTTAGTTTTCCATTCTTCTTGTATATAGGGACAACGTTCGATATCTACTCTGCATATCGGCATGGTCGGATGAACTTCGCCTCCAGTAGCCTTTCAGTCTCTTTTTTAATATCATCAAGTACGTTCGGATTGAATCTCCTTGGGGCTTGCTTGAATGGCCGATATTCAGGTTTGATTGGCAACCGATGTTCAACAATTGACCGGTCTAAACCAGACATCTCATAGTATTCCCAAGCAAAGCAGTCTTTAAATTCTTTCAATAAATAAATTAATTCACGCTTATACTCTAGATCCAATTTAGCACTTATGTACATCGGCCTAGGTCTGTCTCCGGAACCAATATCCACTTCTTCCAATTCATCAGCCGATGTGAAGCCGTGCCCTAATTTACCATCTGTACCATCTATTGGATTATCCATTAACACAAATTTTCAAAGCCGACTGCTTGGATCGGCTGTGGGCTTTCACCATTGACTCTAAATTCTGATGGCAACAGAAAAACCATTTGGATATTAGCCGATGGTTGCTTTCTATCGGCTGTTTGCTTAGTACGCCATACTAGAGTTTTACCGGATACCTGAGCCTGTTCCATCTCTCTATTCCTTAGGCGTTGCACCCTTCTCTTCTGGCTTCTTGTCAATCCTCTAGGGCACCGTTGGCCTCCTTGCCAGACATGTTCCCTTTGGTTGCTTCCTTCTTCATGATCAACCCAGTCTTGGTCAACAACTCTTTTCCCCCGCCGATCATGAACACTTTTATTTTTTAAGTGCTAATCCATGCTATTATGATGATATGCATCCTGGGCATGGACAGACCGGTGATTGATTTGAGATTGCCTAAACTCCCAATATTGATTGCTGCATTATGGACAATCATGTCTGGTAGGCAATTTCAAACCTTCGTTCCAGTAGTATCTAAAGAAAGGACAATTCCAGTGTGATTCAGCTTGTTTCCTTTCAAACCTTTCTTCTTCCAATTGATGCTGGTATTCTTGATCCTCTAGTCATCGCTGATAATCCTTTTCCTTCTACCACTGCCACTTATTCAATAGGTTCCGAGATGTGACTCATGGCTTCGTCGCTCCATATTTTGACATTTCCCCCTGCTCATATCGGCTCTTCTGCTGATCACGCCATTTTCTAATCTCTCTATATTCGTCAGTCGATATTTGCATCTTGGGATTAGCTGTTCTAGCTTCTTTCGATCTGGCCGATGTTAGGACCTTAGTCTTTCCTTTGAATATCTCAACATCAACCATATTTTGATCTCCTGGGAAAGGATTATCATCTACTTTCATCTTCCGAGGTGTATCGAACTTGAGCCTCCCTTGCTGAATAGCCCTCTGTATATGCTGCCGGAAAATTCTGCACTCATTAGTGGAATGAGAAGTAGCATTATGGAACTTGCAGAACTTCTTATTCTTCAACTGTTCAGGGGGTAACATAACATGATTGTCCAGCAATTTGATCTGGCCCTTCTCAAGTAAGAAGTCAAAGAGCTTGTCCAATTTTGTGACATCAAAGTCATAGCTCTCCTTAACTCCTCCTCCCCAAGGATTTGGCACCATTACTATCTTCTTGAACCAATTCCATTCAGCTACAGCAACCTCCTCTTCTTCATCTTCATAGCCATCTTAAATTGAGTATGGATCATAAGCTTCGGCTACTATGGTGCTCTTCTTGAATTGGGTATCTCTGCGCATACTCTAGAATTCGCTATTGAGCGCTGCTACCCGTTGAGCCAATTGTCCCAAGTTGTCAAACTCTTGTCCTAGTAGCTTTTCTTTCCACATTAGGCAGCATTCCTTGGATGGCTAAAGCTGCTAGCTGATCATCGGCCAAGCTTAATGAGAAACATAGATTCTTAGTCTCTCGAAATCTCTGAAGAAACTCAGTGCTCGATTCATTGGTCCTCTGTCTCATGGTTGTCAAATCGAGTTATTTTCTTCTCTCTAGTCCCAATGTAAAAATATGTATGAAACTTCTTCTCCAGGTCAGCCCAATTGGCAATGGAGTTGACTGGTAGTGATGAGAACCAAGTGAAGGCTGGCCCTGACAGGGACAAGGAGAAGAAACGAACTCGATGGGCATCCTCAACTGATGCTTCACCCAATTGTGTAAGATACCGACTGACATGTTCTATTGTGCTTGTACCGTCTTGACTAGTGAACTTGGTGAATTCTCGAAGCCTATAATTTGTAGGAAAAGCGGCCAAATCATACCATTCTGGATATGGGCGTTTGTACAAAAAAGTCATTCCTTTTGGCTTTAGACCGAACTGATTCTTCATCATCTCGGTCACCTTGAGCAGCAACTCGTCAGCTTGTGGATTTAGATTTCTCGGTACTTGCTGACCCATCTGTGGATTGAAATCCCGCGTGCCTTGATATCCTAGATTTGGTATCATGTGGAGGGTGTTATAATCCATGCCATAGTGATAGCCTTGTGGAATCTCAATCTATTGGGTCCCTTGCTGGCTTGCTGCTTGAAGTCTCTGATTATAGACATAAGGATCTATATCTCTACGGATCCTTTGAATTGATGGTGCTATCTTCTGAGCTGATGATGGTATGTGGCCTGTTGTGCCAAAATTGATCATCTAGTTTTGACTTTGCCCTGCCAGTTGCTGCACATGCTGTACTTACGGTCCAAGATTATACTGTATCTGATTTGTAGCAGTACCCGGAGTTTGTTCAGATGAACCGATGAACCTTGAAGTGTCTAGAAGTCACCATTACCAGCTGGTGCTGCTTCTTGATGGCTGGTACCGACTTGATTAGTCCCTTAAGTCAACAGATCTGGAATATTATAACAAGTCGATCCAACCTGACCAACTGGAATTCCATGAATCGCCTCTTTCATGGCGTTGTGAAATGCGTCAATAAAAGCTTCATTGCGGCTTGATATGGCATCACGAACAGACTTGTCTATGGCTTCCGTAAAGAAACACCTGTCTTCAGCTTCGACCGTATCTGTCTGCCCATGTAGTAGAACTCTTGGTAGTCAAAATTTTTGAATAATTGTGCTGTCACGTGTTTTGGTGTAGGACAACAAACACTTCTTCTGACATTCTTCTATAGCTTTGTTGATGGTATCCTTATCTTCGTCAGGTAGGTCTTCATAATGTACCATAAGGATGCTGTCGTTGTTGTGAACCGCCATGACAATTTTGGGGTCCCACCGGGCGTGCTAGAAACGTGTGTCGACACAAAATTTTTGTCTCTGTGCCGAGGACACACGTAGCAAGCCGGAAGGGTCCGCTCGATGGAGCAGATCCACCTAGGTTCAGCGCAAGGGTGATCGATCCTACACAATCCTCCTGAGACATGCTAGTCAATTTGACCCTACAATTGATAAGGAGAGAAAGCTCATCAGTAATTAAGGGCGGAACGTGCCGGTGTTGCCAGACAGTCCCGAATGCGCGGCTCTGAGAGCCGATATGAGAGGAGATCGACTAAATAGTCAATCCCAGCATATTCGCAAGAATGAATCAGTTAAAGCTCATGGGGTTGTATAAGAAGAATCAGTTATCATTTAGGATAAAAGTTATTTAAGCAAATATTAATCAATGGCAATAAGATATCAATAGTGATCAGTTTGTACTAAGCCAATGATTATAAGTAACGAAACTCCTTTTTATATAAAGAAACAATTCAACATCACTTAACCATTTAATAAAGATAAATCTAATGAACATGTTAGATCTCATCTGTCGCCATGACCAGTGGGGTATGAGGTAGAATCATGCAGGCCATAGAAACAACAATAGACTCAATGACCCTAACTCATTACCAATATCAGTGGGGCATGAGGTAGAATTATGCAGGCCATAACACAATAACAAGATCATGGGGCTAACATATCTTTCAACTAATCTCTACTTCAATGACCTCGTAATGCAAACTGTTCGTGAAAGCATTCGATATCGGCTAAACAGCCGATTCGGGCATAGCGCACAGTTCAGGTCATGCCTTCTCAGGAACGGGTCTACCAACTAATGACCCCCACTCCATGATGCCAATAGTGGGGTGAGTGGCAGAATCCCATAGGCCATGATGACGGGCCATGGAACGGTTTTCGTTAACTAATAGATCTACTCAAGATCGGGCATGCCTTAACTGCACGCTATGCAAGATTAAGATTGACTCAAAACAGCCTGATAAAAATATAACTCATCGCTTAAGATGTAGATTAGATCAGTTTTAGATTGGCAAACAATGAGTTAAACAAGATGTAAGGTCGATCCAAATCAATCTCAATCGGGCAGAGTGCTATTGCTGTAATTAGATAAACAATGAAAGCAATAAGCAATATCGGTAACTTAATGAATTAAGGTAGAGCCGATAACTTAACCTTGATCTAATTCAAGTAGTGGGGTGTGAGGAAGAATCACACATGCCATACTTGAATTAGGCAAGAGTCGATAACTAGCCTATACTAGAGTCGTAGTGGGGATCGATCGGATCCATGTAGCCATACGAACAGAGGTATAAACCATGATGGTACTTACAGACAAGCAGCGGAGGTTGACCGGATCGATGCAGCCATACTTGCTGAAGAACTGGCCGAGATCTACTCTACTCCTACTCCTAAGGGGTGGTCAGAGCTGAAAAAAGTAATTGACTTTGTATTTGATTGGTTGATTCCTTTACAATAGCCAGGGTTTGATATTTATACCCAGAGTCTAAACACGAACCTTACTCGAGTATGACTCAATATAATCTTTGGCATAATGAAAACATTCCTAATTTAAGATAACTTGGATTCTAATCTTTCCCTTTCTGTAGAGTCCAACATGTCTCGTCCCAATGCTGATCGTAGCCTCTGTCATCTTCTGCTGGCGCTATCTGAAGAAAGCCGATTCTGGTGCGTCCGAATCAACTAGCTCCAATCTCCATGCAACTGATTCCTTGATGACATGATTTTCAGGAGCTTCCAAATCCCTGCAATCTCTTCTTCCAAATTCTAGTGTAAACATCTCCCTTGGCTCTATTTGATGCGAGGTAGCCTTGAGCCCTTTGTGGGCCAGCCTTCGAACCTCGGTTGGTCATTGCTCATATCGAATGAGACGCCTACCGCTTCATGACGCGACACGAAGCATTATGATGCAGCAATTGCATATGCAAGGCTTCGATGTATGGGATGAATGTATGAATGAATATATGAATGCATGCATGAGTATGGATGAATGAATGATCATGCACCGAAAAAGTAAAGTGGGGTTGGTAAAGTTACCTTGATGGCTTCGAGTGACGGGTTCGGGGAGCTCTTACCAGATATGTTTGAGTGAAATCCAGGTCCATTGTTCATGACGGAGTCAGCTTAACCCGCATGGGCATCTTGCAGCTCCCTACCCGTCTCTTGGTAGTAGCCCGAGCCATTCGATTGACTTGGGTGACCTATTGGCCTCTCCTCGATGGAGATTCCGTAGGTGGGCCCCTCTAAACCCTTCCTAGGAAGGCAGAGCCTAAAGCTCGGGGTACGGGGACAAAAACTCTAATCATGCTAGTGAGCAAAAACACCGTAGCTACTAGGCCATAGGTTTCTTATGGTCTGACTAGTTTTACTCAAAGTTTGTTTTCGCACACCTTGCTTCTAGTTTTTTTAACGTGAGAAGGGGTCGGGCATAGAGAATGTCTACTGAATAGACACTTTTGCCAGCCCCCAAGTGAGGCCCGACCCCTTGCCATTGTAACACCCTAGGTGTTAGTCATGAGTTAAGCAGTGAAATTGGACTTAAGTAGGATATGTCAAGCAATGATTATGATCTCTAGTTCATAATCTAGAAGTAATGATGAAGGTATTGAGGTCAAACCTATGAAAATGAGCCCCAACTTGGACTCGGACAATACACTTTGCTTCCATGTGGACCCTAGTTAAGGATAGGCATGAGTAATGTTAAACATGCTAGTTTCATGTACATTACATCAACATGCATCCATCTTGACCAGTGGAAAAGTTTCATGAAGTTTGAAATCAAGAAGTCACATGAAATGATAAGTTATAATCTTTCTAGAACTGCTTCATCAGGTGAATGGGAATATGAGATGTCGACCAAACCTTGCTACCTTGCCCAAATGACTCTAATTGAACTCTACAACAAAAGTCATGAAGGGTTCATGTTGAGCAAATGTTAAGAAAATGCCTTAATTGGTCAAAACCCCCAAATCCAGGGTTTAACGAGGTGCTGCTTTGACCAAGATGAAGCAATAGTTTCTATACTAGATATGAAGTTTGACCTTGAATAAAAGTTGAATTTTGAATGGAGTACAACAAACTTTATTTTTGGACCAAGACCTGATTCAACTCCTAAGTGGCTCAAATAGAATTAAGTGACTCAAGATGGAATCAACCGCTGTCTCTGGGCTCTTAAAATTCTAAGTTCGGAATTCATCATAATTGACATTGGCGTTTCGCGTTCTTGTATTTTCGTTAAGCAAATCAAGTTGAGCCAAATATAAAAGTTGGAGCTAATTCATCGGAGAAGGGCTCAGAGAAAGTTGGAGTCTGTTTGACCAAGTTTTGGCCAAGAAAATGAGATCAAAGCTGGACAAGCTTAATCGGATTTAAGCCACTGACACTGTCAACTTCAGGCTTAATTAGGTGCTAATGGAGAGATCTAATGGCTAGTCACCCTTAATGAGTTTTGTAGATCATTAGGTGGGCTACAACTTTGCTTTTGGGCCCAAGGTCCAAATCAGACTGTATCTATCCCAAAATTGCCTTCCACGTCGGCTACACCATTGCCCGCCACGCGCTCGGTGAAATGCTCAAAAAGGCAACATGTGCCCTGTGCGTGGTGTCCATGCATAGCTCTGCGCCCCACGGCTATTGTCGCGTGTACCTACTTCTCTGCCAGGCGCTACCATGTTGATTTTGATGCTCCCATGCTCCCTCACTCGCTCCACTCCCTCCCTCGTTCTCCGTTGCTCTCTGGCGCTTGCATGCACTGGGCGCGACTACGGCAGCCATGGCCGCCGGCCAAGCTCGCTGTCGCCGCTGCTCCTGCCTTCTCCAACTTCCCTTCGCCCAACCAGTAGACGCACCTTCCGCGCTCCTCGCCGTGGCCGCTCGCCGCTGTTTCCCACCGTCACCGGAGCTGCGCCTTTGCGTGCCAAGCACGCGCGTGGCCTGGCCACCTTAGGATGACTCCAGTTGAGCTAATCAGCCCAGCGGATGCGCGCGGGCCCCCTGGCACTCCAGCGCGTGTTGGGCCTCCCTCCGCCACCGGTTAGCTAGACCACCGGAGGCCGCCGCCGCCGCTGCTGCCTGCTTCCATGGCCAGCAAGCCATGGGCCGCCTTAGGCCAAGCCAAGTTGTCCCCTAGGTGTGCACGACTCCCCTAGTGCTTCCCCGCCACTTCTTCTCTACCGCCGTCGACCACCACGCCAGAAATCGGCCATTCCCCGGCATCCTCTGCTCCAAATTCATGTCAAGGGCTTCACACAGGAATTCGAAGAAAGGGAAGGGTCGATCTGCGAAGTCATGACTCATATGAATAGTGTCTATAGGGGCCTATTCGCTAGAATCTATTTTATGAGAAGTATAGGGTCCCCAGTGCAATGTTGTTTTTCTTTAATGGCTGAAACTTTGGAAATTCATAGTAAATTGAAAAAAAAATCATAAAAGAGCTAATGAGGACTTTTGGAATCCTTGTGAGTAGATATACATAGTAGAGTCATAACATGATATGTGTTAGTAAAAAGTTTTTGATGTTTTTATTTATTCTTATAAAGGGCTTTTAGAAATCCTTTTAAGTTGTCGGATGCATATCTTGAGTTATAGAAGTCAAAAAATGGTAATTCTAGTTGTGTTAGTCTTGTGATGACACTCTCTAGGCTAAGAAAAATATTAAATGTGCTAGTTGTGTACTATTTTTATCATGTTTTGATTTAATCTTGTTAAATAGGCAATTTTAGCTTGTTTTGCTTGTATTTCTCATATCTAAAGTTGTAGTATTCCAATTGCTGTGAATTTTTTATGGTAGGCTCCTGATGCTATGTGTGTACAGTGATAAAAATTTCATTGTCATTCGATGCTGTATGATTGATTTATTGATTTAACTCAGTTTATTGCTTGATAAATGGTTTTAAATAAGTTATAATTTTTATGTAGGTGTAAAATGGAAAATGTGGTTCTAATACCTTTATGTGATATTGTGCTACCATAATAACATATAATATAGCTATGTGTTTATAGAAAATGATGACCTTTAGATTTATCTTGCTTTTATAAGGTTCTCTTGCAAAAGCAATTTGTCTTGTTCATAGTAATTAAATTATAAAACCTGAGTATGTGAAATTTGTGAAGTAGCCATGTTTTGATAACATCTACCACTCATAAAAATCTCGGCCCCAGACTAGTTGTTCTCATACATCACTAAAATTTATATATATGTTTATTAGAAGAAAGGATTAAGAAAAGCATAAGAGTAGATAAAGCTTGTAGTTGTATATGGTGATGCTTGGAGTAATTGATGTTCAATAAAGTATTGCTAATTGTGTTAGTGGTGGTTGAATTTCTTGAATGGCTCATGTGTGCATGCTCTTTGTTAGCAAAACTAGTGAAACATCAAATTGTTACATTCTGAAATGGCTACATGTGCATTTTTTGTTGTGATGATAACTTCATGCATCAAATGATGTTTTGTGTAAATATAGTGAATACAAAAGTGGTATATAATTTCCTTATCTTGTTTTTCCTAAAATTTCATGATTTTAGGCCTGATGGTTTAGGAGTTATCGATTTTACAATTTTGCTGTCAACTTTGGCATGTGCTCTGAACAGATCTGAATGATTGTATTGTTTGACTTAATTAAGCATGAAATTATGTCTTGGTTATCATAGTAGAGTTGTAGTTCTTTTCCTAATCTTTCTAAAATGTGTAAGATCACTACTTTTGGTGGTCTAGAACTTCAGTTATAGCTGTTCAAAGTAGAATGGCAGGTTTTGTCCAAATCTAGATAGAGCTGCCTTCTTAATATTATTTAACCTTGTTAGTTGTAGAATAATCTTAAGGTGACAATAAGAAAGCTATAGATAACTTAATGATCTTTCTATAAAGTTAAGAATCATATTTACTGGATGTCTAGAACTTCAGATATACATTTCTAAATTACTATCAGTTTTCTACCCTTAGTTGTATGAGCTCTGCTTCATGAAGTATTTAGACCTTGTTATTTATTGAATCAGCTTTTGGTGTTAATAACAAAGTTTTAGATAATTTCATTAGCTTTCTATAAAGTCTTGAATCACACTTTTTGCATGTGTAGAACTCTAGGTATGATTAAAAGAAGTGACTATAGTGCTTGTTGTGAAACTTGTGTGCCATGCTATCTTGACCTTGCGCTTGTCTTGCTTGCTTTCTTGTAATGCATCATCTATGGCACTTCCATGCACATTGTTGCATCTCATCTAGGAATGCTAGATGCACCACGTGAAGGACATGATGTTGGAGCCTGAACCTAAGGATGGAGTTTGGTAAATCCATCCAGAAGACGGAAGGACTAAGCAAGTGCCATGATGGGAGATGCTTGGCAAGCGAGTGTCATCTAACAAACACTAACCTAGTGTTGGATCCTAGGTAAGCCCCAGAGTTTTCTAAGCCTCCTATATTTTACAAATATCAACTTGAATCCTTTTATGTTTGATGCATTAGGTGATAAGAGTTGAATTGGAACCACTTGATGCATAGAACTACCTTAGTCCAGATATATACACCTTAAACCCTGTGTAGGTCTAGTATAAAATACATGCTTAGCCATGCTTAGACTGGTAGAAGTCGGGTGATTTCCTATCACCTATGAGATATAGGTGGAATACCAAAGCACGGTTGGCTATATTTGCTATCATGGAAAAGAACCATAGGGTAATGTAAATAGAGGCCAGGGCAGAGTCTTTGTGTAGGTTGACTCTTATGAATCCGTCTGTGTCGATCAAGGACCAGTACCTGTAACACCCCAAAATTTGAATTTTTGGAAATAGAGATAAAATGATTTAATTTGGAATTTATGCACTCATGAAAACATAGGAAAATAAAAAAAATCATTAATTTAAAATTTATCATAAGGTATCAACATGCTTGCGCATACATGCCGGTGCATTCGATTTATTTGGTTGAGTGATTTTGATTAAAATTCAAAATGGTTTGAATTGCTTTTGGAAATAAATTAAAAATGGCTTTGAAGTGAAAAAAAGAAAGATAAAAGAGAATTGGGAAATGAAAGAATTTTAAAAGTTATAAATTTCATTTTTGAAAGCCTACTAAAATTTTTCAATTTGATTTGAATTGAAAAGAATATCTGAATTAATATTTAACTTGAGTTGGTGTCAGGTTCATAAACACAGGGTCCCTAATGGGCCTGCTTTCTAGCAAAAAGCTCAGCCTAGCAGACGACGTTGCGGACGACACACAACTCCTGGGCTGGCCTAGATACCTAACGACAGGCCGTAAGAGTGATCTAGTCTCTGACCTGATCGCTTTTGACTCCGACCCACCTCTCGAACCGGAAGGCCTACCCAAGGAGGGGCGACGCTCACTTTCGACTCTGACCCACCTTTCCAATGGGAAGGCCTAGCCAAAGAGGGACGACGCTCGCTTCTGACTCCGACCCGCCTCTCTGACCAGAAGGCCTGGCCAAAGAGGGGAGATGCTCGCTTCCAACTCTGACCCGCCTCTCTGATCGGAAGGTCTGGCCAAAGAGGGGGCGACGCTTGCTTTCGACTCTGACCCATGTCTCCGACAGGGAACACACCAAACCTCTACCTATGGCTCTTCTTTGACCAGCATGGTCGAAAGCCGACTCGGAACGACCGAATGGGGACACCCGCTTGGTGAGGACCCAAGAAATTAGGCAGAGCAGATAAGGTTAGGCGCACAAGTCAAACCATAATACCGAGGACCTGTACCCTGCACACCTACAGGATAGTACTATCAGGCCTATGTTAGAAGGGTACTTTGCAACCTTCCAGACATGTCAGGATATGAACAATGTTGTGGGCGCCGAACAGTGTTGTGGGCACCGACATTTGTCCTATAGTATGGTAGGCATCGACATTTGCCATACCAGAAGAACACGATGGAACCAACCACATGCATTAGGGCGTCAATAGTATTGTAGGCGCCAATAAACCATCTCATACCGAACAGCATGGGCAACAAGACTAGGTAGCACACACTCCCTCTCTCTCACTTGTAAGGCCATCCCCTTCATCTATAAAAGGGGATGCGCCCTCACCCAAAAAGGAGGATCGATTCGATGAACAACAGACAACACATGGATCATTCTGACTCAGTCTCTGCTAACTTTAGACATTCTAAAGCTACATAGAGCATACATTCCAATACTTAGCACACACAGGAGCTCCCATCACTCTCGGCCCTTCGATCTAGAGTCCGACCAGACCTCTGATACCCCCATCTTATTCCTACTCATTTGTAACCCCACAGCAAACTTTGAGCACCTAGGCTCAAGAATAAAGTCATCGATCGACTCAAACTGGACATAGGGCACATTACCTAAACTAGTATGAACCCTGTGTCATTGAGTGCTAGGCCACATTCGATCACAACGTACGGCAAAACTGACAAATATTTACTAGTTGGTCACTTTTTGCACCGATAGTTAGACACCGTACGTTCACGCTTTTGGTCATCGGATGGCCCACCATTCTGCCATCTTTGGCATGGTGAGCTCAAGCGATACAACTCGCTTTGGCTCACTGGAGTTTCCCATGCTCCCACCTATTGGGATGTGGGTTCCTCCCGGCTTTGAGCCATCCCAGACCTTCCTCTTTGGAAGCCTAGACTTCGTCGCCGACCATCTCGGCGTGCTTCGCCTTCGCGAGAAGGCACTTGTCCCTAGTGCCCATCAGAGGAGGAGCACCCTATGTTGGCTCTGGGACACCTAGTGACTTCAATGACGAGGTCACCTATGCTTCGCTCTGAGCCTACGCTGAGCTCAAAGCCTGCTGTGAGTAACGTACATACTGTTATTTGCTCACTATTTACTATCCCCTGTTGTCCCCGTCACAACCGCCATGCGACCTGTTCCCCTACTGGCCCTACATCCCACATGGATGCATATGCATGGGAGCTCCGAAAGATGCTGACGCCGCCCCCTCTCACATCCGAATTCATGGGGATGGTGGTCTACTGCTCCCACCTCTTTCCATGACCTCATGGATGACGAGGTTGAGAGCGACGGCTCCAGCATTGGTAACGTCGTGGCACCTAGCCACCCTCTATCATGGGAGTGCACTATGGTGGATGCCCCAGGATAGCCGCCGGTGGTAGCAGAGTTTCTATAGACCCACACCCCTCTAGACCCTCGTGCGGAGGCCCTCCCCTATGCGTAGGAGCACGGCGAGGTGCTACGACAAAGGTGGTAGAACCAGCCACCACCTGCGCCTGGCCAGGTCCAGTGCAACATCATGGATAGGGGCAACGATCCCTCATAGTTCGCTTCGAGCTGGCCAGAACATCACCACTATAGCGATGCTTCTACATGGCCTTCCAGAGCCTATTGATCCCTAGGAGCAGGCGATCCACCAAAACCTCTAGGGCACTGGTGGAAACCACCGCCTGTTCAATAGGCAGAGAGCTCCACTGTCACAACACTGATTCATGGCCTCTCTCCCCACTAGGGGAATGGGGCCACACCAGTCACATCGCTCCATCCGCTCACCTCTCTAGTCACCAAGCGTGAAACAGGAGGCCATAGCTACACCATGGCCTGACCTAGGTGCCCGCTCCACACTGACAGCCTGTGGATGAACACCTCAGGCTGAACCGAGATGCTCATAGCATCATAAACAACCAGTGTTAGGCCTAGCATGATGATGATGTCCATCGAGGGGTGGTGAGAGCAGGCGGCACGGGCCCTGACCGAATCATCGAGGGGAGCGGTGAAACGCACCCTGGGCATGGTCGCAGACCCCACGACCGAAGTCCAAGCTTAGATGGCCCTGAGACCATGGCCTTTGGCTGACGCATCCAGAGAGCACCGTTCCCACAAGCGCTTCCGATTCCCTACCAACATCACCAAATATACTAGGGATATGAATCCTGGTATATGGCTCGAAGACTTCCGACTCACCTTCCAAGCCGAAGGAGTGGATGATGACCACTTCATCATTCAATACCTCCCCATCTACATGGGGGAACATGTTCGAGCATGGCTTGAATTCCTCCTGCCTAATAGCATCTGTGACTAGGCGGACCTCAAGAGGATCTTCATCGGGAATTTCTAGGGGATGTATGTCTGCCCTAGGAATTCCTATGACCTCAATAGCTGCTAGCTGGAGCCCAATGAGTCCCTATGGGATTACATCTGTAGGTTCTCAAAATGATGCAAGTCCCTTCCTGTTGTCATCGACATGGACATCATCAGCGTGTTCCTCTCCAGGACAACCTATGAGTCTTTGATCCACAAGCTTGGCTGTCTAAAGCCCTGTACCACCCTTGACCTGCTCGACGTCACCACGAACCATGCCTCCAGCAAGGAGGCAGTCGGAGCGGTCTTTAATGGAGGCCAAGACAAGGGTAAGGCCAAGCATGAGGGCCCCTCCACATAGAGGGGCAAAAAGAACAAGAAGGATTGGCACCGATCGGCCAACTCCGCGTTGGTCGCCATGGCTGATCGCGTGGGCAAGTAGCCCTAGTAGGGCCTGCCTGACCACTTCAACAAGCTCATGGAGAGCCCATGCACCAACAATGCCTACCCCATCAAGCACCTCTACAAGGACTACGAACTCCTCGAGTGCTTTCTGTGATAGGCTGATGGACCAAAAGAGGGAAAGGGCAAAGAGGCAGCGGCCAAGAAAGGAGGCACTGACGGGCAAGGATGGGGATAGCTTTCCCAATCCCTGAGGAATGCCTCATGATCTTCGAGGGATCTAATGCCATCTACTCCAAGTGCCAGCACAAAGTGCGCTATAGAGAAGCATGCAGTCGCCGAAACTGGCCGTCCCCTCCTTCCTTAGCTGGTCAGAATCTCTGATCACTTTTGATCAGAGGGACCATCCTTCCCATGTCGCTAGACCAGGTCGCTACCCACTCATCGTCGACCTCATTGTCCACAAGAAGTGCCTCACCAAGGTGCTGATGGACGGAGGTAGCGGCCTCAACATCCTCTATGTCGACACCCTTGATGCCATGTGCATTCCACCTAGTTGGAGCTCCACCCAGTGAGCTCTCCCTTCCATGGTGTGATCTCGAGAACACAGGCATACTCGCTCAGGTAGATCGACCTTCCTATCATGTTTGGCGACCGAGCCAACTTCCACTTCGGACATCCTCACCTTCGAAGTGGACTTTTCGGGGTCCTACCACGCCATCTTGGGGTGGCCATGCTATGCCAACTTCATGGCGATCCCCAACTACACCTACATCAAGTTGAAGATGCCTAGGACCGAACGGTGTCATCACCATGGGTAGCACCTATTCGCATGCCTACATGTGCGACCTGTGAGCATTTTGAGCTCACCACTGCCAGTCATCAACTCAACCGAGCTCCCTCAGCTTAGAGATTCATCAACTCCAGCAGTCCTAGACTACAACACGCCAACCTCCTCAACTGCCTTTCGCCCACTTGAGAAACTAAGGCGGTGGGAATTGACCCCGCCAACCCAACTGAAGAACACTGGCGCCACCTATCAATGGTGCATGCAGCAATGCTTCGCCGATCAAATTGACCCGCTCGACCAACCTGACCAAGGTGAGCGGCCAAAACCAACAATCGCCATCTATGTTGATGATATAGTGGTAAAAATGGCTCAAGCAGCCTGATCGCGAACTTGTCCGCAACATTCACGAAGCACTGAAGGTTCAACATCAAATTGAATCCCAAAAATGTGTTTTGGGGGTACATCATGTCCGAACACAGTATCAAGGCCAACCCCAAAAAAATCATGGCCATCTCCAACATGGGCCTTATACGCAACGTCAAGGGCGTACAAAGGCTCGCTGGCTATATGGCCGCCCTAAGCTGGTTCATCTCCTGGCTAGGCGAGTGGGGGATGCCTCTCTAGAAACTTTTCAAAAAGATGAGCACATTTGTCTGGACTGAGGAAGCACAATAGGCTTTGGAGAGCCTCAAAACATCACTAACGTCGAACCCTAATCCTCGTCGCTCCTGAATGGGGAGAGCCCTCCACCTCTATGTCGTGGCAAGCAACCATGTGGTGAGCACTGCCCTAGTCAGTCGAAAGGGAGGAACTGGGACACCACCTTAAGGTCCAACGACCCATATACTTCATCAGGGAGGTACTCACCGAATGCCAAGGTTTGGTACCCCCAGGTGCATAAACTTCTATACGCCTGTGCTGATGGCGGCCCAGAAGCTACTACACTACTTCACCAACCACGAAGTCTCGGTCATCATTTCATACCCACTGGGAGATATCGTCCGCAACCACGATGTCGCGGGATGGATCTCCAAGTGGGCACTCGAACTAATGGGCCACGACATCAGGTATATCCTCTGCACCGCTATTAAGTCTTAGGCTCTCATGGATTTTGTCGCCGAATGGACGAAGGTCCAGCTATCGACCCTAGACGTCACCCATGAGTACTGGACGTGTACTTTGACTAGGTCTATAATGGCACCTAGCTCGAGGGGTTCGAGTGGTTCTAATCTCCCCAGACAGGAGTAGGCTCCTGCTATGCAATCCGCCTCCACTTTGTAGCCTCAAACAATGCTGTGGAATACGAGGCCCTCATCAATGGACTATGCATCGCCATCGAGCTTGGCGCTACGCGGCTCTATGTCCATGGCGACTTGGAGTTGGTTGTCGACCAAGTAATGAAGGAGTCCTTTTGCAAAAGCCCCCTCATAGCAGCATACTGCTAGGAGGTGCGCAAGCTCGAGGACAAGTTCTAGGGGATTGAACTACATCATGTCCCCCAAAAGGACAATGATGCCAGTCGATTTTCTCACAAAATTGGCTACTAGGGGGATTTCGTCTCAAGATGGGGTCTTCATCAATGACCTTCATGAGCAATCTACCTACATCCTAGAAGGTCTGATATAGACACACCCCAATGCCAACCTGGCAGCTTGGGAGCTCCGACCTCGGTGCCTCCAGTGATGATGTCGCTGTGGTAGCACTCGATCAAGCCAACTAGCGAGCTCCGCTACTCGCCTACCTCCTCGAGGAGGTTCTCCCACCCAAAAGGACTGAAGCGTGATGGATCGCTTGACGCACCAAGACGTCCTGTCGCATTCGGTAATGAACTTTACAAACAAAGTCCGTTGGGAGTACTCATGAAGTGCGTCCCTATCGACCAAGGGAAATAGCTCCTCCTCGAGGTCCATGTTGGAATCTGCGGACATCACGTGGCCCTAAGGTCAGCTGGTCGAAAAAGCCTTTCACCAAGGTTTTTACTAGCCCAACATGCTACAAGATGCAGAGGAGGTCAGTCCACAGGTGCGAGGGATGCCAGTTCTATGCTCGACAAACTCATTTGCTGGCACTAGGAGCTCCAAACCATCCCCATCACCTAGGCCATTAGCGGTCTGGGGCCTCAACATGGTAGGACCCCTCAAAAAGGGCCTGAGTGGCTTCACTCACCTACTTGTAGCAGTGGACAAATTCACCAAGTGGATAGAGGCGAAACCCATCACCAACATTCGTTCAGAAGAGGCAGTCAAGTTCTTCCTTGACATCATTTACCGGTTTGGTGTTCCTAACTGTATCATCACTGACCATGGAACTAACTTCATCGACAAGAAGTTCCTAGACTTTTGTGATGGATATGGTATTAGGATCGACTGGGCCTCAGTCGAACATCCACGTACTAATGGTTAGGTCGAGCGGGGCAATGGCATGGTCCTCCAAGGACTCAAGCCTCGCATCTTCGACCGACTCAACAAGTACATCGAGTGATGGGTTGCAGAGGTCCCAGCGATCCTCTAGAGCCTAAGAATGACCCCAAATCGATCCATAGGGTTCACACCCTTCTTCCTAGCCTATGAAGCTAAAGCAGTGTTGCCCTCTAACCTTGACCACGTCACCCCAATAGTGAAGGCCTTCAACCACGATCGAGCCACGGAGGCTCAGTAGGACGTAGTCAACCTACTCGAGGAGGCTCATGAGATGACCATCATCTGCTCTACTCACTACCAACAACCACTCCATAGGTACCATGAAAGAAAGATTAGAGGGAGGATCCTCGAGGTTGGAGACCTCAGTGCTCCGAAGAACCCAATCAACCAAGGAGAAACTACAAACTCTCTCCGCCTTGGGAAGGACCTATACGGTGACCAAAGTGATCCGACTGGGTGCCTACTGACTGAAGGACTGACAATGGCAACTTTCTCACCAACACTTGGAACATCGAATAGTTACAGTCAGTTTCTTCTCTTAAAAATTCAGGTCTTACCGTTTTCTTTCATTTAACGTTTCATCCTACAAGCACCCTAGCCCGAACACTTTCGGCACGGGGTTGCTCAGGGCTCCACGAGGGTGCTGATACCACCTCTCTTTTTTACTATTATATAGTAAATACTTTTTGCCTAAACAAAAGTGTAGTCCGCTCATCTAATTACCCTACGTAACTTTGTTTTAAACTCCTAGCCGATCACACCCTGCCACGACCTACTGGTTACGAGTAGCTGAGCCTCATGGACCATGCTTGGGTTCTTAAGGTTGCAGCCTATGGGTCAAACGGGCAGGTGTGAAAGAGAAAGGATAAAAAACATAGCTATGCTAGGGTAAAAATAGAGAATGGATGGGACAAGCTTCCCCTCACAAAGTGATTCATCACAAAACAAAATTGATGTATTTATAAATACAACTGTTCATACAGGGGCTCCCCCATGAACTTTACTTTTACATTTGCTAACTACTTCTACTCTAATTTCTACTATGGCCACCCGGTGGTATCGGCTGACAACGCGACCGATGATAATAAGGGCTACTCATTCTCCGACGGGGCGACGTTCGGTGCGGTCAGAGGCAGGACAACGCTCGCTTCTGACCCGGCCTCCACTCCAGTCCATAGACTGGGAGACATCTTCTTGATGCATGCCTTCAGCCATGCTTGCACGGCGAGCCTCCATCACCCACTGCGCGAAGACTTGCTCAGCCTCCAACTATGCATGTGGCAGCAAGCTTTCCCCGAGCGCATGGATGGCGTCCATGCTCTAGCCATCGGCGTACCCGCTATAGATGGCAACGAAGTCTAGGTCTAGGTGGTGCATCGCCACTGAGGTCAGCACCCTTGATGTCCCATAGAATGTCCCATCATAGATGAGCACCCAAACCTCGTTCGGGACCTTCGCCAGCTAGATGGCCGGCGTGTTGGTGTTCGGCATTGACCCGAACACCTCCAAGATGATAACCTGGGTGACATTGCGGATCTGATCGAGCTCCCCCTTGAGAGCATGTCACTCTTCGAGGGACTTAGCTAGCACCTCTACACTCCAACCAATTGCCGCCTTGGCTATCTCTAGCTCCCGCTCCAGCAATCCAACCCTTCCGCCTAGTTCTAGAAGAAGGACAACAAGCTCAGAAGCAAGGGAAAGATAAACCAAGACATCAACCAAAGATAGAATGGATACATACTGAGCTGGGTGCCTTCAAGAATGGAGAGCCCTTCCTCTTGCTAGGTGAGCCTTATCGGGTTGTCGGGCGTTCTACTCCTCCAGCCCAAGCGCTCACCCCTAGAGCACGAGCACTTCCTGGTCAACCTCCAACCGGGTCTTCCGCTCTGACTCTAGAGCCTCCAAATACTCTTGGAGTCTTGCCTCGGTTTTCACTAGTCGGACCTCCACCTGCCTCAGCCTTCATGAGCTAGACCTTCACCACGTTGAGTCCCCGCTCGGCAGCAGTCGCTCATTCCACCGCAAGCAGTTCCACCGCCCATGCTCCCATCGCCTCGGCCGCCCTGGTCTTGGGACTCACGGTGGGTGGACTCTAGCTGGTGCTTGAGCTCATCGACCCGCTATGACATCGTGGCCTCCTGCTCTATTTGAGCATGCTCCTCCCAGAGGAAATGGGACTTTTGGCTTGACATCTCCTCTAAACCCTGCAAAGCAAGAAGCAAACATGCTAAAACAACCAGCGAGCGACCAAGGAGTCAAGGACTGAACGCTAAAAACATAGAAAACTTACTTTTGCAATGCTGGGGCAGGTCGACCGTAACCGCCTGATGGACGGACTCAACCCGCTCCAAGGCCTACTTGAGCCTCGCCTTGGTTTGGGTGAGATCGGACTCCATTGCGAGTCCCCTCCCCCCAAGTACATCCCAGAGCTGCACCTCCTCCTCATCATGAAGGATGAACCGAGCCTTCCTTGGGTTGTCGGGGTAGGGCCACACCAGGTCATGGGTCACCCCCTAACTTGCTAGAAGGCCTAGCCGTTGACCGGACCATCGCCAACTCCCATGATGACAGGACAGCCGGTGGCTCCACCCTGGTGCCTACCTCGCTAAGGCAGGGATCTCCACCTCCTTGCCCTATTGCCCACCAGCAGATGCTCTGCCTCTGGCCTGGCCAGCGTCACCTCTCGATGCCTCTAGCTCTAACTAGGAGGGCAAGCCATGCAGTCCCTCTGCCAGGCAAGGAAGAGATCTCGGTCTCCCCCATCTCTTCCATCGCTGCCGATGAGGGAGGGATCGCTGAGGGTCACCTTCGACCCAGCCCCCACCATCACCACCGAGATTGCCACCATCACCACCGCTGCTACTGCCGCTGAGCCCAGTGACCAACCGAGGAGGGCGTGACCCCTAGAAGGGAAGGTCACACCGCCGCTAGCCTGGTTTCCCCGCCCCTCATCGTGACTCGCTATAGGCTTAGCCTCCACTCTTCCTACACATGAGGCGAGGGCGATGCTCAACCTCATCAATATCTGGCCCCTGTCAAACAAGTACAGGTCAGTCACACTCAAAAAACTCAACTGTGAGATAAAAGAAACATGGGTACATACCAAGACGCAAGGGGCAGGGCCCTAAAGCCCTGACCTGCTGGCAACAAGCCCAGTCGGACGAGGACCACTCATGGGTCATGACCTATGCCCCCTCACATCGACCGAGGGGGGAGTTGCCCCGGCCGGTTCTAGATCGGCCTGTGAGCCACCGCGACCATCGGCTTGTGACGCGCCCACCGAAGCAACTGGTGGGGTGTCCCCCCATTGTGGGTTGCGCGTTGGCCTCGGCCCCGAAGATGCGGGGGTGCGAGCCCGCTCCTCTGACCGACCGGCCTGCCCCACCACGCTTGGAGCAGTGAAAGGCGACGCCAGCGATGCCTCCAAAGGCCACAATGACTGCATCCGCTTTGCCTCTCGCTCAACGGTGGCATCCGAGCTCGCAGCGCGCTTCCTTGACATGGGAGCATCGCCGTGCCTCTCTACATCCTGCCCACCGCTGACGGATACGGCCGTAGGCTCGTGATGCTCCACTGAGGTCACGATGACCTCCTAGCCTCCTCCATCCTTAGAAGAGCTTGCGTCGCCACCCATCTCCATGGGTTCCTCCGACTCGAGCTCCGCCTCCATGTCGCTCCTATTCTCCCTGGCCCACACCCGCCGAGTGATCTCCTTCTCCTTCTCATGCCTCCTTCGAGCCTTCTTAGCTCTCTTCTTCTTCTTGGCATCCACTGCCTCCTTCAAGGCAGCTTGTCAAATCACAGCGCTCCTAGCCCCTCGAAAGATGCAGCCAGGATTTGTAACTAGCAAGCTCCTACGAAGTCAGATGACTCAAAGTTAGAATATGCGAGAGCAAAAGGGAAAAACACAAAATAAGGAGAAGGGAGCGTACTAGAGTGGACAGCTTCGCAGTGTAGAGGGGTCTGGGCTTTCCTTCGAAGGACTCCTTATTCGTCAGCTGTAGCACCCAGTCGAGCTGACTCTAGACCTTGTCCTTCGCCAGCTCCTTCGATGACGCACTGGTCAGGGATCCAGTCGGGCCGGAGTACATCCACATCAGCCACCACCTCTCCGCTAGTGGGGCGACCTGACTACTGGAAGAAGGTGTGGAACACCCATATCCTGTCGAGGACCATTCTGCACCAGCTTCTAGAGCTCTGCCTCAATGACCGCCAACTTGTTTTGCAAATTAGAGGGCCGCCATGACCAACTCTCCCACCTCTTCGGCCTCCTTCCGGTGAACAGCGGAAACAGCACCTCCACTGGGTTCCTGATATAGAACCACTCCCCATGCCACCCCCGACTGGAGTCATAGGGGGAGTACGCGGGGTAGGAGCCCAACGGCCTCGACTTCTTCTACAAGGTGAAACCCCCCACTGGCGTGGTCCTGGGTGGCTTCCCCTCCGACAAAGCTCGTCCGATGAAGATCCACCAGAAGGGGTCCACTGTAGCACCATCCCGAGGAAGGCCTCATAGACAGTGACAAAGCCAGTGACATGCAGCAACCTAGTCAGATTGAGGTGCTGTAGCTCTAGGCCCCACTCATTGAGGAGCCCACATAGGAACCAATGCATGGGGTATCCTAGCCCATGCTCATGGAAGGTGACGTAGGATATGACCTCATTGGCCTGAGGTCGTGGAACGGCTTCCCCTAGTGCAGGAGCCCTCTAGTGCGCCACCTCCTTCAGGTGGGAGTAGCCCCTTCTCATCCAAGGCGGCTAGCACCGCCTTGTCCACATTAGATGGCCTCCAGCTCAACATTGCGCTTCGCACTCATGAACAGATCTATGAGTTCTTCTCTCCCTCGCTTTACCCTCTCTCACTTAGGAACCGCCATGACACATGAATGTGCTTAGGCAAAAAGGAAGAAGGAGGAGGAGGCAGCAGTTGGAGAATAGGCGAAGGATTGGGACGAAAACCCTCTCTCTTCCCCTATTTAAGGAGGGGACATGGTAGTTGGAGAAAGATGATGGATTGGGGCAAAAAACCCTCTCCCTTCCCCATTCAATGTGGATGGGATGCGGTGGGACGCATCCTCAATGATGGGACGTGCCCTGCCCGACGAAGCAGCGCCTGGTTAGACAGGACGTGGCCTAGGCATGGCCCACCACTACCACACACCAGGCATAGGAAACAAGGTGCAACCACATGTAGATGACCCTCAGCCTTCCCAAGCTAGACTTGGAAGGGCCCAACGATGGGATCTCCATCGAGGAGAGACCAATGGGCTTCCTAAGTCGATCGGATGGCTTGGGCGAACTGCCGAGAGATAGGTATGGTGCAGTGGGATGCCCCATGTGGGCCAGGCCATCTCCATCACAAACAATGAACACGGATCCCTTTCGGACATATCCAGTAAAAACTCCTCAAACCTGTCACTCGAGTCATCAAGGTAACTTTACCAAACCCTCTTACTTCATTTTTCTGATGCATGATCATTCATTCATCCATTCTCATACATGCATTCACACATTCATTCATACAATCATTCATTCATCCCATACATCCAAAGTATCGCATATGCAGCTAATGCATCACAATGCTTTGTGTCACGTCATGAAGCGGTAGTTGCCTCATTCAACATGAGCAACGACCGATCGGGGTTTGAAGGCCTGTAACACCTCTGGTGTTTTAAACCCTAAAACATGTCATGTCATCATATGCATTGCACATCATTCATGTGTTAGTGAAAACTTTGATATGAATCCACTAAAACAAGTTTACTTTTATGTTATATGTGTTGACTTGTATGGTTTGAATCAAGTTCAAAATCTTTGTATTGATTTGGAATTTCCGAAAACCCTAATTTTCAGCATTTAAATTCTACCCTGAAAAACCTAATTCAAAATCTAAGCACATTTTCAGGTTAAGCTTAAAAGCAAAAATGTAGAGCTTATCAAGGTGTACAAAGTTGGTTTTTGGAGTTTTCAAAGTTGTTATATAAATTTTGAAGTAATTTGAAAAGGCGATATGTTGTTAAAGTGTCCCCTTTTGATTTAAACTTGCATTTCAAAATGTAGACATAATTTGGGTATGGTTATTAAAGCAAAGTTGTAGAACTTTGAATTTGGAACAACTTTTATTTTTGTAGATTTTTTAAGTTACCATACAAATTTGGGAGTAATTTGGGAAATTAGGCAAGTGGCAATTCTTTAAATATTGTGAATAGTACCAGTGGGCGACACCTCACCGTCGGTGAGCTTCCTCAGCGTCCTAGGCGCGCCTGTGGCCATCTCCGGCTTCGCGCTGGCATGAGAAGGCTGTTGCGTGGCTTCTCCTTGCTTCCTGGCCATGCTATAAAGCTCGTGCCATCGTCGTTCTTCTCCTTTCTTCTCCCCTATTTTTTCCGACGCCGCCGCTGCTCCGTCGAGCTCGCACCGTCGCCGTAGTGCCTTTCCAGTCTTGGCAAAGCATGTCATAGCTCTGCCTGCTCCTTGCGCACCCAGCCGACTTGTCCTATGTGACTGACTTTGTCGAGTTTCGCTGCACGCCGTCATTCTTCCTCTCGGCCAGCAGTATCGCCGTCGACCTCGATTCACCGTGGCCAGCGCTCTACGGTCTATCCCTGCCCTTGCTAAGCATACCTTCAGCTTCACCATGTTGCCTTGATGCTTTGTGCCCTATTGATTGATCCTTTTGTCCACCGCAGCCACCGGAACACCACCGTCGACGTAGCTTGCGCCACCGTGTCTGCTATGATCGTCGACCCGCTTCTCTGTTGCTCCTCCGGTCCATCTTTCTGCTCAAACATGTTTGGGGTGAGCTCTTGAGTCTTCCCAAGCCTTGTGTTTAACTGCTACCAGCCTCCTTTCGCCGGCATACCGCAGCCACGCTGTCGTGGCCGCCATGGCCGGTGTCGTGCTCGGTCTAGGCCGTAATTGGTCTAGCTTGTGCCACCAACCGAACCGTCGTGTGATGGGGAACGTGGCAGTACCTTCGCCATGGCCAGAGACCTCACCATCAGGTGAGAAATCGCCGGTCAGAGGGCTCGCTGCCATGGTTAGCGAAGACTGACGGGTGGGGTCACCCTGTCTGTGACCGTGGGTTTGAAAAATGAATTTTTCTATTTTGCATAATTGAATGAATAGTGTTGTGATTTGTTATTTTTGTATAGAATTAATTATAGCTCCAAAAATTATGAAAATTTTTGTGTGACCTCTCTGAGATGTAAGATATTTATGAAAAGTATTAAATGTTATTTTTCAATAAATTTTGAATGTGATAAAAATTGCTCCAATTAATTAATAAATGGGTTTCCATGATTTTTCTAGGCTTAAATAATTATACAAAAATTATGAAAATTGTTTTGCCACCTAGTTATCATGTGATGAGCCTTCACAAAAATTATGAGCTCATTTGGAGAATGTTGATTTATTTCATAATTTTGAATTAAATAATTAATTTATAAAAGCAAATAGTAAACCTTAATGACTTAGGTTTTGTTTGAGTTTTGGATTGAGTGATGACCTTGGGTCATTAGTATAAAATAATTCTTGGTACTTAAAGTAATTGTTTGAATTTATGAAAATGTTTAGTTAGTTGTTGGTTTGCAACTGTACCGCGAAGGAAAGTTGTATTCAAGTTTTTAACTTTTGCATCTATCGTCAAGCATCATGTTTTATATCTCGCATCATATTAAACATGGCATTGTTACTACATGTAGTGAACAAAAGTGAGAACATGGTAGTGAATCAAGTTGTGGAGGAAGTTAATCCGTCTATTGAGGTGCATTACCAATCTTGTTTTTCCATATCAACCTTGTTACCCATTTCAATCCGAGAATGTCTAATTATGCTTGGCCATGCTTAGAACGATAAAAGTCAGGTGATTACCGGTCACCCACGAGATTTAAATGGTTTCTTGTTTAAGACTGGTTATTTATGTGGTCATGAGATATGAGCATGTGGAGTAATAAATCTAGACCGGGTGGACTCGGTGTATGGGAGCCACAAGACATGGAGGTCTTGTGAGCGGGTTCTTTCTGCTTGTGTCGATTAAGACACGTCCGTTGTTGAATTGCATGAGGTGAGACTTTGTAGTACCGATCACATACTCCGGTAAGCCTTAACTTGGCTATTCTATTACGAGAATGGCAACTTGCGCACTAGGAGTGGAGAGATGGTGAGAGTAGCGTGTACCCACGTGGCAATGGGCTGGATTGGTGGAGTACTGTATTCTCGGGTGGCGCGGACCTGTTCTTGTTTTAGAGGATCTGAGGGTAGGTTGGTATATGTAGGTCGGGGACCTGCATATGTCGTGTGATTGGGAATCCCCAACTGGGTTATAATCGGTTTGAATCATCGTTGCTCCTCGGTTATGGAGACTCAACTCACTGTTCATCATCGTAGTTAATAAATGGAACTTGAGTAAGTTTTGAGAAAGAGTTGGATATGAAGTTTCATGATCTCAATACGGATCATGTCATCTTTATATATGATATTTTTGAAGATATAAATGTTGAAATAAAGAATCTTGTTAGAGAGCTTTTACACAAAATAATATTGATTATTGCTAAAGCCATACCTTGAATCCCTGAGCCTGCATTCCTGAGTCAGTTTTTATTTCGGTTAAGTCTTGTTGAGTACTTTTGTACTCAGGGTTCGTTGACCCTTGTTGCAGGTGAGACTCATGCGTAGGTCTGTCTTGGACCATGTTGCATGAATGTTGTTTAAATCGATGATGATAAGCAACTATGTGACCCTTGGGCAGGGTACTTAAATTGCGTGTTTTGTTTTATGTTACTAATGCCACTCCACTACTATGGTTTGTAATAATAATCGTACTTAGTTTGTAAGGTCTGAAACAATTGGTTTGTAAACTAAGTTATTGTAAGACTTCTGCTATTTCACTCTAATATATATTAATGAATAAACTGCTGTAATACTGCAATGATTCTGTAATGGGATCCTACTCAGAAAATCGTGGATGATTCGGGGTTCTCCAAGGACACCCGATAGTCTTCTTAAGTTATCGGGAACATATGCATAGTCATCAGAGGTCATTGGACAGTGACAGGTGCATGTGGGCTCTATAATTTAGGAGGTTCTACCATAGAATGATATCAGAGCGATCATTACAAAGTTTTTGTTGTATTGTTTTACAAAACTTCAAAACAACTTGGAACAAATAAAATTAACATGTTAATTTGGTCCAAATTGCTTCCGACTTATCTAAATTCATTCTCGCCATTCCTTATTTGATTAAAAAGGCTTTGTGTGGGGGAGTAGTAATCTTATTATGCCCTATATAACAAGAACTATTGTTTATGTACAATAGGAGCTTTGATGTTTAAGTTTCGTATGGACGATTCATGCATCATGATTAATCCACTTGTTACTGACTTTCCCTCTGAGTCTGGGTTGAGTAGTGAGTTTGGGTTGAGTTGTGTAATCCATCCTTGTTGCTCTTTAGACTTTTATTAGATCGTCTTACTATTTTGAAATCTTGCTTTCTACAGTATGACTCGTACCAAGATAATGCCCCATAAGTCAGTTGGACTCAAAGGAGTTCCTTGTCACCAGCTTGCCCCTAGGAGTGACAGTGCTAGCAGTAGCAGCTTTAGGCCTGATCCCCAGGCTGAGGTACAGAGGCTTTTAGTAGAGTTAGCACAGGCTACTAGAGATAGGGCCTTGGATGCCATCCAGGTGGGCAAGTTACAGGATCAATTGAGGTGTCTCACCACCGCTCATAAGAACTATGAGCGTATGTTAGTTCATATGGTGGAAGAAAGAAATGAAGCTTGGCATAGAGAAGATGTAGCTAGAGCCCGAGCTCATGAGTTAGAGTTCTATGTAGAAGACTTAGAAGAATATTATACCAATCTGCATGAAGAAGTCCATAGGTTGAACAATCTCCTGAATCCAAATCATGAACCTCAAGCAGATGCAATGGACCTAGGTGTCATCATAGCAGATGATGATGAACTTGAAGAGGAAGAAGAAGAAGATCCAGAAGAAGTAGTGATGGTCAATGAAAGTGATGAGGAAGGTGGAAATGTTTCAGGAATGGATACCAATCACGAGGTTTGATGTGATCGAGGAGAAGAGTAGAGTTGTAAAATAGTGAGTTCTAGTCTAGTTGGGTAGTCTTGCTTAAGTGCAGACCTATGTATAAATAAGTAAACCCAATGTAATGTGTATGTAGCAAGCTCTTTTAACAGTTCAATAAATGTTTGTGAGTGAAGTTTGGTTTGTCATGAACAGATGCGTCGTACTCGGGGTTCGAATATTCCTGGTTCTTCACAAGATGAGGATGGTATTCCTGATCCACCACTAGTTCCACCAAATTTGGCTGATGCTATCGCAGCACTAGTCAATGTGACTGTAGATAATGCTCGGTTGTTTTGGGAGTTAGCTCAAAGCAATTAGAATATGATGCAAGGGAACCATGGTCATAATTATCCAAGGCAAGAAGCTACATATGTTGACTTCATGGATACACGACCACCAGTATTTACTAAGGCTGACAAACCACTTGAAGCTGATGATTGGCTTCGTACCATGGAGCAGAAGTTTGACCTCATTCCATGCACTGAGTTTCAAAAGCCTATTTTTGCTGCCCAACAACTTAGAGGTGCAGTAGGTGCTTGGTGCGCAAACCTTGTGGCTATACAACCAGCAGGTATTCAGTTAACTTGGGCCGAGTTCCATACTGCTTTTTGTGCCCATTATATTTCGGAGGGAGTTATGGCCATGAAGCTAGATGAGTTTCTTACTTTGAAGCAAGGTGATCAATCAGTCATGCAGTATGTGGGCAAGTTCAATCACCTTTCACAATATGCACCTGAGCATGTTAACACAGATGCCAAGAAGAAGTGGTTTATGTGGGGTCTAAATACCAAACTTCAGACCATGATGACTACCTGCACCAATGTCACTTATCATGAGGCAGTTAACATTGTTATTGCTTTAGAGGAGAAATATCGGCAGCATAAGGAGATTAAGAAGAAAAAGAGTGTGCCATCTGGGTCTTTCAGTGGCAATCAAATAGACAAAAGATAATCTATCATCTAGTGAATCATTATCATCCTCCTTATCATCCGCCGTAGTTCCAAGCTGGTCAACGACAAAATGTCAGTCCTGCCACAACTTACCAGAACCCACAACAGTCAAATGTTCTTGGTGTTCGTGCTCCAACACCACAAGGCCACAATTACCCATGTTTCAATTGTGGGAAGTCCAGTCATTTCTCTAGGGAATGTCCGTATCCTAAGCAATATAATCCAAATTTTTAGAAGGCTCCTGGAAATCAACAACAGAGTCAAGCTCAGAACAAGAACAACAACCAAAATGCTCAGAAGGGCAAAGATGAGAAAAAGATGGGGCGGGTTTTCTATACTCAAGCTGGAGAGATTCTAGAAGGGGAACCCGTAATGCTGGGTATGTTTCCTGTCGCCGATCATCCTGCAGTTATGCTTTTTGATTCTGGTGCATCTCATACATTCATCAATAGAACCTTTGTCATAAAGCATGAAATTCCAATTGGGGCAACAAAGGAAAATTTCTATATATAGTCACCTAGGGGACGTCTGTGTACTAAGGAAATGGTATACCAGGTACTCATAAACCTGGGTGGGCATATTTTTCCCACTACCATGATTATTCTCAAGGATCAATATATAGATGTGATCTTGGGAATGAATTGGATGTATCAGCATAAAGCTGTTATAGATACTTTGAATAGGACAATAAGGTTGAGTTTGCTAGATAGTAATTCTCAACTTCTTATCCAACTTCCAACCTTAAAGAGATCAGCGGAAAAAGTTTATGCGACTTCCGTCAAGGAGATTCGAGATATCCCTATAGTTGGAAAATTTTCTGATGTTTTTCCTAAAGATTTACCCGGTCTACCACCTGATAGGGATGTTCAGTTTAACATAGATCTTAAACCTAGAACAGCTCCAATCTCTCGGAGAGCTTATAGGATGCCTCCCAAGGAGTTAGCCGAGTTGAAGACTTAGTTGCAAGGGTTGATTGATAAAGGGTTTATCCAACCTAGTTCATTACCTTGGGGATGTCCTGCAATTTTTGTGAAAAAGAAAGATGAGACCTTGAGATTATGTGTTGATTATCGTCCATTGAATGAAGTGACAATTAAGAATAAATATCCCTTACCTTGGATAGATTTACTTTTTGATCAATTGGCTAGAGACAAAGTTTTCTCCAAGATTGATTTGAGGTCAGGTTACCATCAAATCAAAATTAAGCCTGAAGATATTCTCAAAATGGCATTTACCACCAGATATGGAATATATGAATACCTGGTAATGTCTTTTGGTTTGACGAATGCCCTAGCTCATTTCATGTATCTGATGAATTCAGTATTCATGCCTGAGCTAGACAAGTTTGTAGTGGTGTTTATTGATGACATCTTAGTATATTCCAAGAACAAGAAAGAATATGCAGAACATCTCAGAATTGTTTTGACATGCCTAAGAGAACATCAGTTATATGCCAAGTTCAGTAAGTGTGACTTTTGGCTAAAGGAAGTACAGTTTTTAGGACATGTCTTGTCAGCTGAAGGAGTTGTAGTAGATCCAAGCAAAGTTAAGGATGTACTGGATTGGAAACCACCAACCACTGTTTATCTAGTTTAGAGTTTTCTAGGAATGGCGGGTTATTACCGTCGTTTTATTCCAGATTTCTCTAGAATATCCAAGTCCATCATTGGATTGTTGAAGAACCAAGCCAAGTTTGTCTGGTCACCTGACTGTGAAGAAGCTTTCCAGACTTTGAAGAAATTATTAACCACTACCCCAGTGTTAGCACAGCCAGATATCGAGAAGCCGTTTGACGTGTATTGTGATGCTTCGGGTATTGGTATTGGGTGTGTATTGATGCAAGAAGGTCGAGTCATTGCCTATGCTTCCAGACAACTTAAGCGACATGAAGAACATTATCCAACTCATGATCTAGAGTTAGCAGTAGTCATACATGCTTTGACGATTTGGCAGCATTACCCGCTTGGTAATACTTGCCATATTTATACAGATCACAAAAGTTTAAAGTATATCTTTACTCAATTAGAATTGAATATACGACAAAGAAGATGGTTGGAATTGATTAAAGATTATGACTTGGAGGTGCATTACCATCCTGGTAAGGCAAATGTGGTTGCAGATGCACTTAGTCGTAAGAGTCATTGCAATTGTCTGGCAGTAAAAACAATGGATTTGACTTTATGTCAAGAGATAGAAAAGTTGAATGTAGAGAGAATTCAACAAGGTAGTTTGACCAATATAATTGTTGAATCAACTATTCGAGACCAAATTATTGCTGCTCAGAAAGAAAACAAGGGTATAGCCCATATCAGAGAAAGAGTTAGAAAGGGAAAAGCAGCATGCTTCGGGATAGATGATGTAGGTGTGTTATGGTTTAAGAATTGCCTAGTGGTACCAAAGGTTCCTAAGTTGCGACAGTCAATTCTTGAAGAGGCACATACAACCAAGTTATCTATTCATCCGGGAAGTAATAAAATGTACCATGACTTGAAACAGAGATTTTGGTGGACCAAAATGAAGATAGAGATTGCTTGATATATAGCCAAGTGTGATACTTGTCAAAAAGTAAAAGCTATACATTTGAGATCTGCTGGAGAGTTACAGCTATTGCCTATTCCAGCTTAGAAATGGGAGGATATTAGTATGGACTTTATTGTTGGTCTACCCAAGACATCTAAAGGTTTTAACTCAATATGGGTTATTGTAGATCGACTAACTAAGTCAGCACATTTTCTTCTAGTCAAGAGTATATACCCCACTATCCAATATGCCAAGATGTATTTAGCATGAATCGTGAGCTTACATGGGGTACCAAAGACCATTATGTCGGATAGAGGTACACAGTTTGTCTCCACCTTTTGGAAACAATTGCATGCTTCGTTGGGTACCAAACTTCTGTATAGTACCGCTTATCATCCATAGACTGATGGTCAGACTGAAATGGTGAATCAAGTACTTGAAGATACGTTAAGGTGTTGTGTCCTTAACTATTCCAATAAGTGGGATGAATGTTTGCCTTTGGCTGAGTTTTCATACAACAATAGTTATCAAGAAAGTATTAAGATGACTCCATTTGAAGCACTCTATGGTCATAGATGCAGAACATCGCTAAATTGGTCTGAACCCGAGGAAAGATGGTTCTTTGGAGTTGACCTTGTGAAAGAAACATAAGATAAGGTTAAGCAGATATAAAGTAATTTGAAGATAGCTCAGTCCCGACAAAAGAGTTATGTAGATAAACGATGTAGACCATTGGTGTTTAACAAAGGAGATTTTGTATATCTGAAGGAATCACCAATGAAGGGAGTTACCCGTTTCGATGTTAAAGACAAGTTGGCACCTTGTTATATTGGACCATTTCAAATTTTGGAGAGGTATGGAAAGGTGGCATATCGCTTGAAGTTACCAGAACATCTCTCAGCTATACACGATGTGTTCCATGTTTCTCAATTAAAGAAGTGTCTTTGAGTGCCTAATCAGAATGTTAAGGTTGAAGGAGTTGAACTTGAACCTGATTTGACCTATTCCGAATATCCTATCCGAGTTCTAGATTAGAAAGACTGTGTCACTCGAAGGAGGACAATCAAGTTCTACAAGATATAATGGAATCAACATTTCGAAGAAGCTACATGGGAATCCGAAGATTACTTGCTAGAATAGTTTCTAGAGTTTCTTGCGTCAATATAGAATAATGGTAGTTGTGCTCTGTTGTTATGAACTATATTTTGTAAAAGGACCTGAGCTATTTTATGGTTAAGTTTGGAATGTTTTTGCTTGACACATTTCCTTTTCCATTACTTACCCTCAGACTTTAAATCTCAGGACGAGATTTCTTTTAGGGGTAAAGATTGTAACACCTCTGGTGTTTTAAACCCTAAAACATGCCATGTCATCATATGCATTGCACATCATTATGTGTTAGTGAAAACTTTGATATGCATCCACTAAAACAAGTTTACTTTTATGTTATATGTGTTGACTGGTATGGTTTGAATCAAGTTCAAAATCTTTGCATTGATTTGGAATTTCCGAAGACCCTAATTTTCAGCATTTAAATTTTACCCTGAAAACCTAATTAAAAATCTAAGCACATTTTGGGGTTGGGCATAAAAGCAAAAATGTAGAGCTTGTCAAGGTGTACAAAGTTGGTTTTTGGAGTTTTCAAAGTTGTTATTTAAATTTTGAAGTAATTTGAAAAGGTGATATGTTCTTAAAGTGTCCCCTTTTTATTTTAAACTTGCATTTCAAATGTAGACATAATTTGGGTATGGTTACTAAAGAAAAGTTGTAGAACTTTGAATTTGGAACAACTTTTATTTTTGGAGATTTTTGAGTTACCATACAAATTTGGGAGTAATTTGGGAAATTAGGTGAGTGGCAATTCTGTAAATATTATGAACAGTACCAGCAGGAGATAAATCACCGTCGGTGAGCTTCCTCAGCGTTCCAGGCGCGCCTGTGGCCATCTTCGACTTTGCGCTGGTGTGAGAAGGCTGCTGCGTGGCTTCTCCTTGCTTCCTAGCTGCGCTATAAAGCTCGCGCCGTCGCCGTTCTTCTCCTTTCTTCTCCCCTATTTTTTTCGTCGCCGTCGCCGCTGCTCCGTCGAGCTCGCACCGTCGCCGTAGTGCCTTTCTAGTCTCAGCAAAGCATGTCATAGCTCCACCTATTCCTTGCGCACCCAGCTGACCGGTCCTAGGTGACTGACTTTGCCGAGTTTCGCTGCACGCCGTCGTTCTTCCTCGCGGCCGGCAGTATCGCCGTCGACCTCGATTCACCGTGGCCAGCGCTCTATGGTCTGTCCCTACCCTTGCTAAGCATACCTTTAGCTTCACCATGTTGTCGTGATGCTTTGTGCCCTATTGATTGATCCTTTTGTCCACCGCAACCACCGGAACACCACCGTCGACGTAGCTTGCGCCGTCGTGCCTGCTGTGATCATCGACCTGCTTCTCCGTTGCTCCTCCGGTCCATCTTTCTGCTCAAACGTGTTTGGGGTGAGCTCCTGAGTCTTCCCAAGCCTTGTGTTTAACCGCTACCAGCCTCCTTTCACCGGCGTACCGCAGCCGCGCTGTCGTGGCCACCATGGCCGGCGTCGTGCTCGGTCCAGGCCGTAATTGGTCTAGCTTGTGCCACCAACCGAACCACCATGTGATGGGGAACGTGGCAGTACCTTCATCGCGGCCAGAGACCTCGCCGTCGGCGAGAAATCACCGGTCAAAGGGCTCGGCGCCGTGGTCAGCGAAGACTGACGGGTGGGGTCACCCTGTCTGTGACTGTGGGTTTGAAAAATGATTTTTTCTATTTTGCAGAATTGAATGAATAGTATTATGATTTGTTATTTTTGTATAGAATTAATTGTAGCTCCAAAAATTATGAAATTTTTTGTGTGACCTCTATGAGAGGTATAATATTTATTAAAAATATTAAATGTTATTTTTCAGTATATTTGAATGTGATAAAAATTCCTCAAATTAATTAATAAATGGGTTTCCATGATTTCTCTAGGCTTAAATAATTACCAAAAATTATGAAAATTGTTTTGACACTTAGTTATCGTGTGATGAGTCTTCACAAAAATTTTGAGCTCATTTGGAGAAAGTTTATTTATTTCATAATTTTGAATTAAATAATTAATTCATAAAAGCAAACAGTAAACCTTAATGACTTAGGTTTTGTTTGAGTTTTGGATTGAGTGATGACCTTGGGTCATTAGTATAAAATAATTCTTGGTACTTAAAGTAATTGTTTGAATTTATGAAAATGTTTAGTTAGTTGTTGGTTTGCAACTGTACCGCGAAGGAAAGTTGTATTCAAATTTTTAACTTTTGCATCTATCGTCAAGCATCATGTTTTATATCTCGCATCATATTAAACATGGCATTGTTACTACGTGTAGTGAACGAAAGCAAGAACATGGCAGTGAATCAATTTGTGGAGGAAGTTAATCCGTCTATTGAGGTCGGGTTTGATATCTGTGGAACATCTCCTGAACCAGACTTGTCCGACAACCAAGGCAAGCCCCGGATGCATTTAAGGAGGAGGAGCAGCAGTTGGAGAATAGGTGAAGGATTGGGACGAAAACCCTCTCCCTTCCCCTATTTAAGGAGGGGACATGGTAGTTGGAGAAAGACGATGGATTGGGGCAAAAAACCCTCTCCCTTCCCCATTCAATGCGGATGGGATGCGGTGGGATGCGTCCTCAATGATGGGACGTGCCCTGCCCGACAAAGCAGCGCCTGGTTAGATAGGACGTGGCCTAGGCATGGCCCACCACTACCACACACCAGGCATAGGAAACAAGGTGCAACCACATGCAGATGACCCTCAGCCTTCCCAAGCTGGACTTGGAAGGGCCCAACAATGGGATCTCCATAGAGGAGAGACCAACGGGCTTCCTGAGTCGATCAGATGGCTTGGACGACTGCTGAGAGATAGGTATGGTGTAGTGGGATGCCCCATGTGGGCTAGGCCATCTCCATCATGAACAATGAACACGGATCCCTTTCGGACATATCCGGTAAAAACTCCTCAAACCCGCCACTCGAGTCATCAAGGTAACTTTACCAAACCCTCTTACTTCATTTTTCTGATGCATGATCGTTCATTCATCCATTCTCATACACGCATTCACACATTCATTCATACAATCATTCATTCATCCCATACATCCAAAGCATCGCATATGCAGCTAATGCATCACAATGCTTCGTGTCACATCACGAAGCGGTAGTTGCCTCATTCAACATGAGCAACGACCAACCGGGGTTTGAAGGCCTGTAACACCTCTGGTGTTTTAAACCCTAAAACATGTCATGTCATCATATGCATTGCACATCATTCATGTGTTAGTGAAAACTTTGATATGCATCCACTAAAGCAAGTTTACTTTTATGTTATATGTGTTGACTTGTATGGTTTGAATCAAGTTCAAAATCTTTGTATTGATTTGGAATTTCCGAAAACCCTAATTTTCAGCATTTAAATTCTACCCTGAAAACCTAATTCAAAATCTAAGCACATTTTCAGGTTAAGCTTAAAAGCAAAAATGTAGAGCTTCTCAAGGTGTACAAAGTTGGTTTTTGGAGTTTTCAAAGTTGTTATATAAATTTTGAAGTAATTTGAAAAGGCGATATGTTGTTAAAGTGTCCCCTTTTGATTTTAAACTTGCATTTCAAAATGTAGACATAATTTGGGTATGGTTATTAAAGCAAAGTTGTAGAACTTTGAATTTGGAACAACTTTTATTTTTGTAGATTTTTGAGTTACCATACAAATTTGGGAGTAATTTGGGAAATTAGGTGAGTGGCAATTCTTTAAATATTGTGAACAGTACCAGCGGGCGACACCTCACCGTCGGTGAGCTTCCTCAGCGTTCTAGGCACGCCTGTGGCCATCTCCGGCTTCGCACTAGCGTGAGAAGGCTGCTGCGTGGCTTCTCCTTGCTTCCTGGCCGCGCTATAAAGCTCGTGCCGTCACCGTTCTTCTCCTTTCTTCTCCCCTGTTTTTTCCGACGCCGCCGCTGCTCCGTCGAGCTCGCACCGTCGCCGTAGTGCCTTTCCTAGTCTCAGCAAAGCATGTCATAGCTCCGCCTGCTCCTTGCGCACCCAGCCGACTTGTCCTACAGTGACTGACTTTGTCGAGTTTCGCTGCACGCCGTCATTCTTCCTCGCGGCCAGCAGTATCGCCGTCGACCTCGATTCACTGTGGCTAGCGCTCTACGGTCTATCCCTGCCCTTGCTAAGCATACCTTCAGCTTCACCATGTTGCTGTGATGCTTTGTGCCCTATTGATTGATCCTTTTGTCCACCACAGCCACCGGAACACCACCGTCGACGTAGCTTGCGCCGCCGTGTCTGCTGTGATCATCGACCCGCTTCTCCGTTGCTCCTCCGGTCCATCTTTCTGCTCGAACGTGTTTGGGGTGGGCTCCTGAGTCTTCCCAAGCCTTCTATTTAACCGCTACCGGCCTCCTTTCGCTGGCATACTGTAGCCACACCGTCGTGGCCGCCATGGCCGGCGTCGTGCTCGGTCCAGGCCATAATTGGTCTAGCTTGTGCCACCAACCGAACCGTCGTGTGATGGGGAACGTGGCAATACCTTCGCCGTGGCCTGGAGACCTCACCGTTGGTGAGAAATCGCCAGGTCAGAGGGCTCGCCACCAGTGGTTAGCGAAGACTGACGGGTGGGGTCACCCTAGTCTGTGACCGTGGGTTTGAAAAATGAATTTTTCTATTTTGCATAATTTAATGAATAGTGTTGTGATTTGTTATTTTTGTATAGAATTAATTATAGCTCCAAAAATTATGAAAATTTTTGTGTGACCTCTCCGTGATGTAAGATATTTATGAAAAATATTAAATGTTATTTTTAAATAAATTTTGAATGTGATAAAAATTGCTCAAATTAATTAATAAATGGGTTTCCATGATTTTTTAGGCTTAAATAATTATACAAAAATTATGAAAATTGTTTTGCCACCTAGTTATCATGTGATGAGCCTTCACAAAAATTATGAGCTCATTTGGAGAATGTTGATTTATTTCATAATTTTGAATTAAATAAATAATTCATAAAAGCAAATAGTAAACCTTAATGACTTAGGTTTTGTTTGAGTTTTGGATTGAGTGATGACCTTGGGTCATTAGTATAAAATAATTCTTGGTACTTAAAGTAATTGTTTGAGTTTATGAAAATGTTTAGTTAGTTGTTGGTTTGCAACTGTACCGCGAAGGAAAGTTAGTATTCAAGTTTTTAACTTTTGCATCTATCGTCAAGCATCATGTTTTATATCTCGCATCATATTAAACATGGCATTGTTACTACGTGTAGTGAACGAAAGCGAGAACGTGGTAGTGAATCAATTTGTGGAGGAAGTTAATCCGTCTGTTGAGGTTGGGTTTGATATCTATGGAACATCTCCTGAACCTGACTTGTCCGACAACCAAGGCAAGCCTCGGATGCATTTAAACCTACCTTGCGTTTTATAAATTTATATCTTTTTTGCTTTTCAATACTGCATTAAGTGATTAGGAGTTGAGTGAAAACCTAATTGGTGCATTACCAATCTTGATTTTCCATATCAACCTTGTTACCCATTTCAATCCGAGAATGTCTAATTATGCTTAGTCATGCTTAGAACGATAAAAGTCAAGTGATTACCGGTCACCTGTAGGATTTAAATGGTTTCTTGTTTACGACTGGTTATTTATGTGATTATGAGATATGAGCATGTGGAGTAATAAATCTAGACCAAGCGGACTCGGTGTATGGGAGCCACAAGACATAGAGGTCTTGTGAGCGGGTTCTTTCTGTCTGTGTTGATTAAGACACGTCCATTGTTGAATTGCATGAGGTGAGACTTTGTAGTACTGATCACATACTCCGGTAAGCCTTAACTTGCCTATTCTATTACAAGAATGGCTACTCGCACACTAGGAGTGGGGAGATGGTGAGAGTAGCGTGTACCCACATGGCAATGGGCTGGATTGGTGGAGTACTGTATTCTCGGGTAGCGCGGACCCATTCTTGTTTTAGAGGATCTAAGGGTAGGTTGGTATATGTAGGTCGGGGACCTGCATATGTCATGTGATTGGGAATCCCCAACTGGGTTATAATCGGTTTGAATCATCATTGCTCCTCGGTTATGGAGACTCAACTCACTGTTCATCATCGTAGTTAATAAATGGAACTTGAGTAAGTTTTGAGAAAGAGTTTGATATGAAGTTTCATGATCTCAATACAGATCATGTCATCTTTATATATGATATTTTTGAAGATATAAATGTTGAAATAAAGAATCTTGTTAGAGAGCTTTCTATCCCCCGGACGAAAACCCCCCGGACAATTCTATCCAAATCGCCTAGGGGCTCAAGGGCTCTGCGGCTACACCCATCGGGTGCGCTCATGCGCACCCACTGTCAAAATGAAACCCCCCCTGGAGGATTCTACCTAAATCACCCATAGGCTTAGGGGCTCCTGTCAGGTTCATAAACCCAGGGGTCCCTAATGGGCCTGCTTCCTAGTAGAAAGCTCGGCCTAGCAAACGACGTTGCGGACGATGCGCAACTCCTGGGCCAGCCCAGATACCTAACAATAGGCCATAAGAGTGATCCATACTCTGATCGGATCGCTTTCGACTCTGACCTGCCTCTCTGACCAGAAGGCCTAGCCAAGGAGGGGCGCTTTCGATTTCGACCTGCCTCTCTGACCAAAAGGCCTGTCCAAAGAGGGGCGACGCTCGCTTTCGACTCCAACCCGCCTCTCCAACTAGGAAGGGCTGGCCAAAGAGGGGCGATGCTCGCTTCTGACTCTGACCCGTGTCTCTGACTAGGGAACACACCAAACCTCTACCTATGACACTTCTCCAACCATCATGGTCAGAGTCAACTAGGAACAACCGAACGGGGATACCCACTCGGTGAGGACCCGAGAAATCAGGCGGAGCAGATAAGGTAAGGCGCACAAGTCAAACCACAATACCAAGGACCGTACCCTGCACACCTGTAGGATAGTACTATCAGGCCATGTCAGAAGGGTACTTTGCAACCTTCCAGACATGTCAGGATACGAACAGTGTTGTGGGCGCTGACTTTTGTCCAACAGTATGTTAGGTGCCGACATTTGCCATACCAGAAGAACACAATGGAACCAACCACATGCATCAGGGTGTTAACAGTATTATAGGCGTCGACAAACCATCTCGTACCCAACAGCATGGGCAACAATACTAGGTAGCACACACTTCCTCTCTCTCACTTGTAAGGCCATCCCCTTCATCTATAAAAGGGGATGTGCCCTCTCCCAAAAAGGAGGATCGATTCGATGAACAACAGACAACACACTGATGAGGACATGACACCCATGCATATGACCATGTTTGGTGCATGGGATGGAGGGGAAGGAGGCCAGCAAGGGTGTCCAAGTCAAGAAGGAGGCACGAGGCTAATTCGGTTCGAGTCCCTGAGGTGGAGGCCCAAAGTAACTCAAGTTTGAGTCTGCCTCGGCCTCTAGGACTAGTCTGCCTTAAACTAGTCACCCAGGACGCATCTGGACTCCATTTTTGACGATCCACATATGAATGGAAAGATAATTTGATAAGGAAGCCAATTCAAGTGGTCTCACATCAAAATCCCTTCAGAATCAACAAGAATCGTCGAAACAAGTCAGCATCCAGAATCTGCCAGGGTGCTGTGACACCGTCTTTTGGTCCGTTGGACCGTGTATCGTGTTTGGGCCCATTAGGGGGCGCGTCCAGTGTAGGCGATGACCCTAAGACCTTTATAATCATACGCCACCACCATCATTAGGGTTTGGGTGTTGCTTAGATTATTCTATCAAGAACAGTTTCGGCGTTCATCGGTTTGTGAGACCCCAACTTCATGAGATAATCATTCATGTGCAATTTGGTTGCGTTCTTTCTTATTCTTGCTTGTGTTCTTCGTTGTGTGGGCAGGGATTAGCCTTCTTGGCAAGGTCAACCTGGTCCATGACTTGGTTGATAACTAGAGGAGCTGTGGTGCTAAGATTGTAGGGTTTGATCTTTCGATCTGAAGCCGGATCGGTGTGTCATTCTCCGCCACAACGATAGTTACCACCACCTGACGGAAGATCAGGATCCCCATCCCCAATACACCCGTATCATTCTGACTCACTGTCTACTAGCTTTAGACATTCTAAAGCTACACAGAGGATATGTTAGAATACTTAGCGCACGTAGGAGCTTCCGTCACTCTCAGCCTTTCGATCCAGAGTCCGACCAGACCTCTGATACCCCCCCCATCTTATTCCCACTCATTTGTAACCCCACAGCAAACTTCGAGCACCTAGGCTCAGGAATAAAGTCACTGAGCAACTCAAACTAGACATAGGGCACTGTTGCCTGAACCAGTATAAACCTCGTGTCGTTGAGTTCTAGGCCACATCCGATCACAACGTACGACAAAATGACAAATATTTACTAGTTGGTCACTTTTCGCACCGATAGTTGGTTCAAAGAAATTTAAACCATATTTGAATTGAGATTTGAAATAAGGAAAGGAAAGAAATAGAAAAGGAAAAAAAAAACTTTCTCCTCTCCCTCTCTGCCGCCTAGCCTGCTTGGCCTACTCTTCCTCTCCTCAGTAGCCTGCGCGCAGCCTAGCTCCTCCTCCCCATGATTGGCCCAGCAGTAGGTAGGCCCAAGCGCTCCCTTTTTCTTTCTCATTCGCGCCCAAAGGCCCAATCCATGGCCCAACTGCAGCAGCATAAGCCGCCAGTGGACCTCCTCTTCCTCTATCGTCGACCGACCGGGCCTGCCTAGCAGCTGTTTCTTTAGCCTCGCCATCGTCTCTGGCATGGACTCCACCACCGCAGAGTTTGCATCTGCCCTGCCTTGCTTGGTTGACATGCTCCCCACACTAGGCCACCCCATATAAGCTAAGCCACATAGCACTGCCCTCCCTCAACCCAAGCGCAAGCCGCTGCTACTGAGTCACCTCACCTCAAGCCGTGCCGCCGCTGTTGAACCCTAGCGCTGACGTTGCCATCGTCCTATGGAGCCACATGCCACCATGAACCCACTCTCATCCGTGTGAAGTAGCTAGGTGAGCTCACCATTCTCTTCTCCACCTCCCCAAGTTGTTCATTGAAGCAACTAACTCTAGACTCACTTTTCCGGCAGGAAGCCGAGACCCTGGCCATGGCGCCGCCGTGAAAATCACCGTCGACCTCGCCGGCATTCCCCATCCTCCTCCCCGTGTTTGGCCTAGCTCGTCCTCCCTGTGTGTTGGCCCAGCTGTAGGCAGGCCCAAGCGCTCCCTTCCTCTTTCTCATTCATGCCCGAAGGCCCAATCCATGGCCTAGCCGCAGCAGCAGAAGCCGCCAGCGCGCCTCCTCTTCCTCTGTCGTCGACCGATCGGGCCTACCTGTCTATTGTTTCTTTAGCCTCACCATCGTCTCCGGCATGGACTCCACTACCGCAGAGTTTGAGGCCACCCTGTCTCACTTGGTTGACGTGCTCCCCATGCTAGGCTGCCCCATATAAGCCAAGCCACACCACGTCGCCCTCCCTCAACCCGAGCGTAAGCCGCTGGTACTGAGTCACCTCGCCTCAAGCCATGCTGTCGCTATCGAACCCTAGCACTGCCATGCCATCATCCTATGGAGCCGCACACCACCATGGACCTGCTCTCATCCATGTGAAGCAGCTAGGTGAGCTCGCCGTTCTCTTCTCCACCTCCCCAAGTCTTTCGTTGAAGCAACGAACTCCGGAGTCACTGTTCTGGCAAGAAGCCAAGACCCTAGCCATGGCACCACCGTGAAAATTGCTGTCGACCTCATCGGTGTTCCCCATCCCATCCAGATTTGTTTTGAGCCATCCATCTTTGATTCAAGGGTTAGGATTAGAACATACCCTTTCGTTGCTATATTTGGAAAAAGGCCATTACAACTATTCGGGTCTTAACCCGCCGTCCTTGTATTCTTTCAAAAGAGCCCCTATTTTCTTTGTAAATTGTGGCCACAGTCCTTATGTCGGTTTAAAATCTGATTTTAATTATTTAAATTTGAAAATTAGGTTTCATCTATTTACAGAATTGCCACTACCATCTATAGGCCATAAAATCTTCATTTTAACTCCGATTTGATACGTTCAACTTGCGTTAGGTTTGTAATTTCATAATCTACATGTTCATACTACTATTAGATATGTTTTCAACTTTTAAAATTCAAGGTTAGGTTTAATCTATTATTTTAATATAGGAAATCTTGTTTATTTCATATCTTCTACGTGTTAGCTCCGATTTGACCTATTCAAGTTGCACTAGATTCATTACAATGAGATCTAAGCGTTAATAACAATGTTTATCATGTCACTATTTCTGGAATTTCATGGTTTAAACTCTAATTTGAATAATAATTATGCAACTAGGTTGTATAAGTAAAATATGATTTGTTTTACTTTAGTATTATAATTCAAACCTAAATCTGACTTAATTTATATTATCTATAAAATATCTTATATATGTTTTTATATAGTTAAAACACATGAAGCTAATAATTTTATATTTTCTTTTATAAGTAGATCTCTCGGTAGTTGTATATTTTCAACCATAGCTCCGATTAGAGTGATTTTCGCATCTGTGTTCATAGTGAGACGTAGATTCGTTTTGCAAACTTTTCATCTTGATTTTATGTTGGTGTACTATTCTAATTTAGATCTATTGTTTGCTTCGTGTATGATTGCATGGATGCTTGTGTGGTGCTAAATTATCATGTCTAGTCGGTGAGCTTTGTGTTGGTGTAAAAGAAGTTGGTGATCCAGAAGAAGTTATTTGGAGGCTATGAATCAATAGAAGGATCTAAGTTTAAGGCAAGTATAGCATGGGACCATCCTTGCTACATATTAACCTTTAATCACTTAATTCATATTGCATGTGTCTACCTTGTTGCCAATAAGGATATCCTAGATATTTGATATCTTGTACCTTGACACCATGGGTGATTATGCATTGGGTAGTATTATGCTAGTGCTCAAGACGAATAACCATGATCTTGTAACTTGACTAATGGAATATGCAATAAACACTAAAAGATGATTTTTAGCAACATGGAACAAGGGGGCTAGAGCATTAGGCTATTTTTATGGTGCTCTAGATTCCTCTCCCTAAGGACTTATCTGTAAGTGATCATCCGGGACTTATAATATAGCTGTGAGGGCTACATGGTTCTAGCTTTAGCTCAGTATGAGGACCTTTTCTAGCTTGTTAGAGGTTACCTTTATTGGTGTAAGAATGGTTTGATGAATCGGGTATAGGACAGCCTCTACTCTTATGTGTATAGCCGTGGTAGAATTGTGTCATTCGACAGGGGGGTTCCTATATCTGTTTGCCGAGTGAATCTAATGGCCCTAACTTGTTAGTCGAACCTTGGAAAGGCTTCATAGTGAACCCTACCAACCTTCCTTGGTAATGGGTCAAGAGGCTAATCACCTCGGGTGAAAGGGTAAATCACGACTCACAGTGAAAGTGTACAGCCTCTACAGAGTGTAAAACTGGTATATCAGCCGTGCTCACGGTCACGAGCGGCCTTGGAACATTTACGGAATAGATGATGAACACTAATGATACTGATGTTAAAGATGCTCACTAATGATTACTGTTTATGCTATTCATTATTCATGTTTACCTAATCTTGTGTTTATATGGGCTTATGAATAAACTTGTTGCTACTCCTATGCTAAAATTGTGACAATTAAAAGCTAATCGCAATTAAACCAGTGTTAGCCTTTTGAGCCTCATGAACCCCATGTTATATTTGTTGAGTACGACATGTACTTACACTTGCTTTACTTTTTAAATCTTTGGAAAAATCCCAAATGGGTACCAGATTGCCAGAGTTTGGAGGAATTAGGCTTATGATCAACCAGTCAGTTGTCCCTATGGAAGTGGAGTCTTCACCCGAAGATCGAGTTATCTTTCCGCTGTTTGATGTTTAAGGTTATATCCTTTATACTAAGTACGTTTTATATTGAGCATTGTCTTTCGATATTACCCTTATTTGTAGCTATATGTGAGATTTGACTTCCTAGGCTCACATATGGTGTGTATCTGGTTTTGTTCTTAAAACCAGGTGCTACAGTATCGTTGTTGGGTGCTTCTGACAAGATTGAACTCATGCCTCTCACTTAGCTAGTCAGATAACTCGTTCCGACCATGAAGCCGAGTAGCTCAACTCAGGTCAGGCCCTGTTTTATAAAAGTGTGCACTCTGGATGGTAGTAAGGATGTGCAGGGAGCCAGATGTGAGCCCAAGGGCAGGGTAGTCCTGATCGTTCTGACAGCTGGTTGTCCCTGATTGTGCAGCACTGGGTGAACCCATGAAATGTGGACCTAAGTTGTACCAAAGGTGACCTAAGGCTACCATGGCTGGTAGACCTGGGTTTGTGTTAGGAATAAATTCTTAGCTAGTTAAAATCGATTTGAATCGTCGTCTCTCTAGAATAGTGAGAAACTTGGCTAGTACCAACATCGTAGTAACTATATTATGGAATGATGGTTATGATGAACATGGAATTATTATACTGGCTATGGTTACTACTATATGATACCAAATGATATACCACATGTTTGACACATGTTAGTTGCAAATCTAGACATGAATAGCCATAACTAACGTGAGCACCAAATTATAAAATGTATAGCTTAATTAGTGGATTTTATGCAATGTTCATTTCTGCAACCCTAACTTCTAGGTCTTGAACATGAGAGAGGGTTGGGCACAAAGAATGTTCGCCAGGTGGATATACTCTTAGACGCGTACTGACTCTTTCCTTAGTTAAGGCTAAAAAGCATGGGGTGCGGGTGAACAAACTCTGATCACGCTAGCGAGCAAAGACGCCATAACCGCAGGGGCGTAGGTTTCTCGCATGTAACAGAACTGACCAAATCATAAGAATGTAAGTATAAAAACAATCACCGAAGCAATCAAATTCCTATACTTAAAGCTCCCATAATCCCGGTAGTCCGAAAATCATGAAGGATTTCAACCAACTCTCGACATACAAACCAAGACCGTAGTGATTCAACACCACACATCATTCGTTACAAAATTTCACAAGTAGCATTCGGATTACATCCATCAGAGTTCGAATAAAAATATTACAAACCAAGTTCAAATTTGCGGAAGCAACATAGTTTAGTACATAACTTCATAGTTTCAAATACATTGCTAGATCTAAGTCATGTCCCACAAAAGCATCATCAGGTACTGAGAACTAGGAGAGACCGTGCCCAATGGTCTAGTCTTCATCCCTAGCCGGGAGAAGGCAATACTTGCAGCAACCAAAGTAGAACTGGTCATCTGCAACAGGTGGGAGATAAACCCTGAATACGAGAAGGTACTCAGCTAGACTTACCCGTCAAAACCAGAAATAAAAGACACCAAGGGTCATGCAAGGCTTATAAGGTGGACTAGCTTGACACAGTTGCATAAAAGAGCTTATGATTATAGTAACCAATTGAAACTTAGCATCAAGCATATCATCATTTAGCTGTCCATTAGATTAGCACCTGTACTAGAGCACTCACTTATTAGGAGCAAACAATATTAACCATAGCAGGTATAATAAGGCTGTCATCATCATATCATTATTTCCAAACCATTAGGTTATTTAGTGTATCTACTTTGGAGATAAGCCCATCAAGTTCTCACTAACCGGGAGAGACGGCGACTCAAATCGAATTACAACTTAGCTGAGGGGGTATTCCTAACTCTCACCTTGGCATACTTAGCAAGGCTAGCCATGGGTCACCTTTGGAACAACTCAGGAACCAAATTCATGGGTTAGATCAGCGCCAGCACTCTCAGGGATTGCCCTTCTGCTAGGACGATCAGGACTTTTAAATCACCTGCCCTTGGACTCACGCGTACTGCTCCCTTCCGAGGTGCACTTTATACTTATCGACTCCCGGCCTGAGGTGAGCTACTCAGCTTCACGGTCGGTCTTCAGACATGGGCAACTAAGAGAGAGGCATGCGTTCAACATGAACAGGAAAGGCTCCAAGATTTAGTCCTTAAGCCACACAGACGAAGTCACTACAAACCGGCAAGCCTCCGTCCAGTCTTCATTTCAAATTAAGACTGGTTCTTTTCCACGATAGCAAATATAGCCAACCGTGCCATATGTATCTTCCTATATCTCGTAGGTGATAGGAAATCACCTGACTTCTACTGTGTTTAAGCAGGGCTAAGCACTACACGAGCCTGAGCTACATAGGATTCAGGGTATCAATATCTGGGCAAGGATTGGATAACCAATGCAGCAAGTGTTTGCATCCAACACCTAAATTTAATGCAACAATATATATATGTAACAATAATACTTTAACTACATTTTGAAAATTAGGATGCTTAATATGCTCCAGGGCATGCCTTTCACAAAGTTGCACGGACGGTGATCCGGGCACTCAACGGCGACCTCGTCTGGCACTTCTCCTGAAGGCTGCACCTCCTGAACCTCCGGTGTGGGCTACTGCTGCTCGCTCGGTTCCTCGAATTCCAGCAGTGTCACTCCCTCCGGTACACCTATTGCATGCCGATGCACAAGATAAATATCATGGATGCATAAGGAATGACATGATGCTCATGATGAATGAATCACAGTAAATGTTTAACGAAAACATCACTGGACACTCGTTTACCGATTTAGAATAGCTCTATTCAAATCACTTTAAAACATGTATCTCACTTAACTTGAAGAACGAGATCTACTTACCTAACTTGCATAACCTAAGATAAAGGTGCTCATCTTCAGTTAAAGGCCTAACACCAAGGAACATTACCACAAACTTAGAAATAGTAAAGGCATACTTAAATCAAAGTTAAGGTTTTACATGCAACGAGTAGTTCCTTAATTCAATCATAACCAGAGTTCTATTAATTCAAATGACTTGTAAGAGGACATTATGGAAAGCTTATGAAATTCTCTACAAATCATTTGTAAACATCAAAGCATGATTCTTACGTTAACCAAATCGAATTCCAGTAAACCTAGAATCTGTCCAGAAATGATAGGGTTACTAAATTAATTATTTAGTGATGATGCAAAAGCATAACTGGACCAAACCAAGTTTACCAACTTGTTGCACATACCAGAGGAACATCATAAAGTATAGTGCCAACTTCTAAATAAATTATTTAATGCCCTTTTCTAATTTATTTAGTTAATTAGGTGATTAAAGCAATATAAAGTAAAATTGTTCAGAAAAATCTATAAAAATTACAGTAGCTATCTCATACTTCACATAGACTACCATAAAAATTTCAAAGCCATTGGGCAAGCATAACTTGCTGTATCCAAAATAACAGATGGCATGTCTATTTTGAGCATAATTAGGAAACCCTATTGAAAAGTGTCAAGCAACAGATTTCTTATTTTTCCTAGTATCATTCTAGCATAAGAATAGCACTCACCAATTTTTACCTTCACTGGATTTATAGAAAAATTATGAAAATTCACACAAGATCCATCCATGCAAACAAGAGAATTTTATAACTCCTACATACAGTGTCCAAAATGTATGAAAATTTAACTAGAAGCTATTCATGATATGAGCAGTACACCATAAAAATTTCATGCCATTTGGAGCTACATAGAAAAAGATATAATTACCCCTATTTCCTTCATGATTAAAAGAGATATTTAGCAACTCCATTTTTCATAACAGAACATGGCATAATTTATATTTTTAATATAAACTAGACATTATCATGAACTCAACAAAATTGGAACCACATCATTTGAATCTACCAACTAGGAGATACATATTTTTGAATATATACACAAATCTGTGAAAAGAATAAAACAAAAATGAATTTGCAACCCTAACTCTACTGCGGCCTGAAGGATACAGCGGCCCACGAAACACGCGCAAGCGCAGCCCAGCCATGACGCGGCCCAATCTGGCTCCTGCCTCTGCTTCAGCGACTGACACTGGGACCCCGCTCGTCAGCGAGACAGACAGGGGAGGAAGAACGGACGGCGACGTAGCTCATCGACGGCGACAGCTCCGGCGAGTCCAGCGGTGCTACAGCGTTCACCTCACCCATGCGCATCTAGCGGTGCCATCAATTGAAGCTATTGCTATGGCTAAAGGCAATGGCAACGGCTATGGCGGAGCATGGCCACGGCTTGGCCGGCTCCGGCGAGGCTACGGCGTCATGGCCCTAGTGGCCTACTCTACGAGCTTCAGCATCACACACAGCACCTAGCGCAAGGGAGAGAAGGGATGGGAAGGCCGCGGTGGTAGTTGGCCACGTGGAGCGCCAACTCCGGCGAGGTCCCGCCATGGCGGCGGTGGAAGAAATGGCGATTATGCCCTTACCAAACCCCAATCGACCCGGCTGAATGGTGGAGGTAGAGGAGATCACAGCGAAGCTAGGAGCAAGATGGCCGAGCATGCACGCCACGCAGCGATCAGCTCCTGAGCCAGTCGGCCACGGCGAGCTCTGTTTGTTTTCTGAAATTTTCAATTCAGTGTTCAATGACGACGACTGACAGCGCGACTTCAACGTGTCAACACGGCTAAACCATTGATCCATTGCAAAAACTGTGTACATGAAAAATGTAGGCCTACCATCCATCTACAACTTCTTTTCAAGGACCATCATCTAATTCGCCATGGATCAGAAGTTACATCAAGCCAAAGGTGGCTCAATCAAACTAAAAATGCAGTTAGGACTTAGAAATATTTTTTAGTGTTGAATCCACCATCAATAATGACTTGTGGGCCATGTTTGAGGCTGTTCCACACATTTTCATGAGTTGATCATAAAACAACTTTTGTTCCTTGATAAATTAGCTACAACTTTGGTAAAGAGTGCATAGCCATGCAAGAGCTCTAAGTTGGACTTTTGAATTAGTCAAACAATGTCACTCTAAGGGTCATTACAAGTCAAACCTCCACTTGAGGGCATTTTTGTCATTTTGATCTACATGAACAATGTCCCATCAATTACCCTAAGTGTAGTTAAGGTGTATTAGACCAAAATCAACCACTTTACACAAGTGCCATACCAATTTCAAATGATCACATGTGATGAAGCAACAAAACAAGCAATTCACTCAAATGTTGCAATTCCATGTTTCACATGTTTCATTACTTTTGTTGCAATTTTAACTTGCCACATTCCTACCATGTTGCCATGTTTCAAGGTATAAGAAACTCATGTTGCATTCACATGTTTCACTACTACCATTCATAAGCAATCAAGTATGAAACAAACAGAATTTGTGAATGTTGCATATGTATGTTTCAGTGACAATGGCATGATGACATGGATGATGCATATGTTTATGAAATGAAATGCACTTTTGTGGAAGCCAAACACCTAGGGTGTTACAGCCCTCCCCCCTTAGAAAAATCTCATCCCGAGATTTGGAAAGCGTACCATTTAATATAGAAAGCCGGATAATTTTCCTTTAGATAATCTTCCCGCTCCCATGTTGCATCCCGATCACTATGATTACTCCACACTACCTTGTATAACTTAACTACTCATCTATGAGTCACTCTTTCTTGAGTATCTAGAACCTGCATGGGCTTTTCCTCATAAGAAAGATCAGATTTCAATTCGATTCTCCTCGTAGCTATTCTTTCCTCGGGAATACGAAGACACTTCTTCAGCTGAGACACATGGAATACCGGGAATATAGCTCCCATTTCACGTGGTAGATCGAGTTTATATGCTACTCTTCCACTTTTCTCGATAATGCGGTAAGGTCCAACATATCGAGGCTTAAGCTTCCTTTTGATTCCAAAACATTTTACTCCTTTCATAGGGGATACCTTCAGATAAACATGATCACCTACTTCAAACTCAATAGGTTTTCTTCTCTTGTTAGCATAGCTCTTTTGTCTAGCCTAAGTGGCAGTCATATTCTTCTATATAGTTCGGACTTGCTCTACAAAATCAATACCATAGAATCTTCTTTCTCCAGGTTCCACCCAGTTCAAAGGAGTTCTACACTTGCGGCCATAAAGAGCTTCAAAAGGAGCCATTTTGATACTCTCTTGATAACTATTGTTATAAGAGAATTCAGCAAGTGGCAACAATTCCTCCCAAGAGCCTTTGCAAGAGATAAGACAAGCTCTAAGCATGTCTTCAAGAATTTGATTAACACGCTCAGTCTGTCCTGATGTTTGTGGATGATAGGCAGAACTACGAATTAGATAAGTGCCAAGATTCTGATGTAAGCACTCCCAAAAGCGAGCCGTGAATTGCGGGCCTCTATCTGAAATAAGGGATTTGGGTACACCATGGAGACGTATCACTTGTTGAAAATAAATCTCAGCATAATTGTGAGGGTGATAGGTAGACTTGACCGGAATAAAGTGAGTGGATTTAGTTAGATGATCTACGATAACCCAGATGGAATCACAACCCTTTTTGGTAGTGGGTAACCCAACAATGAAATCCATGACAATTTCTTCCCACTTCTAGCCAGGAATAGAGAGTGGCTACAATAATCCAGGCCTCATGTGAATAGCCTTGACTCTGCAACAGTTATCGCACCTTGCCACATAGGCTACGATTTCTTTCTTCATCTTGGTCCACCAATAATACAGCTTGAGATCTTGATACATTTTACTGCTACCAGGATGGATGGACAATCTAGAAGAATGGGCTTCAGCCATAATTTGATTTCTAAGTTCTTTGTCTTTGGGTACTACAAGCCTATCATTAAACCAGAGAATTCCTTTGTCATTGACCCTAAAGTGCTTGGTCTCTTGCTCTTTCATCTTCCGCTTGATGTGAAACACACCCACATCAGTCTTCTGGAGTTCGATAATTCGACTTCTAAGAGAGCAATCCACAGTGATATTGTGGAGTACTACAGGATGAAGGAGGTGTGCTAGATGAAAGTCTTCACTAACTAAGGAATTGCAATGGGCCTTTCTGCTTAAGACATCAGCAACCACATTTGCCTTACCAGGATGGTAGTGCACTTGAAGGTTGTAGTCTTTGATCAATTCTAACCATCGTCGTTGACGCATGTTCAACTCGGGTTGCATAAAGATGTACTTGAGACTTTTATGGTCAGTATAGATGTTGCACACATTACCAAGCAAGTAATGTCTCCAAATCTTTAGGGCATGAACAACCGTGGCTAGCTCTAAGTCATGGGTAGGATAATTGACTTCATGTTTTTGAAGCTGGCGTGAAGCATAAGTAATGACTCGGCCCTCCTGCATAAGAACACACCCCAAACCAGTGCCACATGCATCACAATAGACATCAAAAGGCTTCTCGATGTCAGGTTGTGCCAATACAGGAGCCAAAGTTAGTAAGGTCCGCAAAGTGTGGAAAGCCTCTTCACACTTCGGAGTCCACACAAATTTCTCATCCTTTTGAAGTAGTCGAGTCATGGGCTTGGCAATTTTAGAGAAATCCGAGATAAAGCGACGATAATAGCCAGCCAAACCCAGGAAACTTCGGACTTCTGTGACCATAGTAGGTGCCTTCCACTCTAGGACTTCTTGCACCTTAGTAGGGTCAACCGAAATTCCATCTCCAGATAACACATGACCTAGAAAAGGTGTCTTGTTCAACCAGAATTCACACTTGCTGAACTTAGCATAAAGCTGGTTGTCACGTAATCGAGTTAAAACAATTCTCAGATGTTCAGCATGCTCTTCTTCATTCTGAGAATATACAAGGATATCATCAATGAACACGACGACGAACTTGTCCAATTCTGGCATGAATACTGAATTCATCAGGTACATAAAGTGTGCCAGAGCATTTGTCAACCCAAAGGACATGACAAGGTATTCGAATAAGCCATAACGAGTAGAGAAAGCTGTCTTAGGTATATCTTCAGGATGGATTTTGATCTAATGGTAGCCAGACCTCAAATCGATCTTGGAGAATACCTTAGCTTTGGAGAGCTGATCAAATAGAATATCGATGCGAGGAAGAGGGTATTTGTTCTTGATAGTAACAGCATTAAGGGGGCGATAATCCATGCACAGAGACTCGTCCTTCTTCTTCACAAAGATAGCCGGACAACCCCAAGGAGAAGAACTAGGCCGAATTAAACCTTTCTTTAATAGCTCATTTAACTGACTCTTTAGCTCAACCAACTCATTGGGCGGCATTCTATAAGGCCTTCAAGAAATAGGAGCCATACCCAGAATGAGTTCTATCTTGAATTCTACATCATGGTCCGGAGGTAATCCAGGCAAGTCATTAGGGAAGACATCTAGAAACTCACAGACAACTGGTATATCTTCAATGGCTTTGGCTAGGGTAGCATTGGCTGTATTGTGGATAGCGATATCACGAGGTAACTGCACTAGAAAACCCCTTCTTATCCAGAGGATCTCTCAACATTACCACACGGGTTGATGTATCGATCAACACTCCATTCCCGCTCATCCACTTCATTCCTAGGATTACATCGATTCCTACCCCCGGCAGAACTACAAGATCCTTAAGGAACTCTCGATCCCCAATCTCAATCTTTACATCTTTAACTACTTGGTTAGTCATGATATTATTTCTAGCAGCACTAATACAATAACCACCCTTGACAATTGTAATCACATTCATCTTATGCATAGATGCAAAAGTAGAACTCACAAAAGAATGTGAGGCACCTGAATCAAAGAGCACAACTGTAGGGTGATCATTAACAAGGAACTTACCAGCGGTGACCACTTCACCAGCAGGAATTTCCTCCATAGTAGTGTAGTGAACACGCCCCTAATGGACGTTTCCCTGAGCATTCTGCTTGGAAGGATAGGGACACTTATTAGCCTAGTGACCAGGCTGGTTATAGTTCCAGCACGGCCTGTTTGCTGGTGGGACATTGGAGCTGCCCTGCCCAGAGGTATTCTTTGGCAAGGAAATTGTGTACCCCTTGCGGAAACTAGTTTTAGCTTGATTCTTCTTCTTAGGTGGGCGGTACCGAACATTAGCATTGGGTGGACGATACTGGGTTTTGGATACCACTAGTGCCTTAGACTGAGAAGCACCTGCCTCAAAGTTTCTTTTATGGGTCTTGAAAGCAGCATATACTTTATCATTATTCACCTGAGTTAGGGTGTCACTGATAAACTCATTGAAGGTGACACACTTGCAGTTGCCCATAGACTTCATCAGTTTAGGGGAAAGTCCCCTCTTGAAGCTAGCTATCTTTTTGGCGTTAGTATCAACAAACTCTGGAGCATACCTCGCTAGGTTGTTAAATGCCTAGAGGTATTCATTAAGACTCTTATTGCCTTGGGTTAGCTTCATAAACTCGGTATGCTTAATGGCCATGAGACCAGGAGGAATAAAATGTCCCCTGAAAGCTGCCTGGAACTGGTCCCAAACTATCTCGATGTTTGCAGGGAAGGTGGTCCTGTGATGGGTCCACCAGATGCCTGCAGGGCCTTGGAGCTGGTGTCCTGCATACGAGGCCTTCATACCTTCTGTCAAACAGAGCAATCCAAACCTTTGCTCTATCATACTCAACTATTCATCAGCTTGTAATGGTTCTTCTGCCTCTCGAAAGATAGGAGGCTTTGTGTCCATGAAGTCCTTAAAGCTGCTATACTGGTTCGGCTTGGGTCCCTGGCGGACATGTCGGTCATCGCGGTTAGCCAGTTGGCGCATAGCCTTAGCTAGCATGCGTTGACTTTCGATGACTATCTGCATTAGCTCAGCTGGTGAGGGTGGTGGAGGAGGTGGTTGTTCCTCATCTCCCATGCTACGACCGTGACGAAGGTTATAAGCCATCTGCAAAATGTATAGCCAATGAGCACTGACGATGTGGAAATTTTTGTAGATGAATTGTATAATTATGCCAAACTGATTCCATTGGAGAGAATGAATTTATATAATCAACAGAGGCACAATCATTCATCACAATCACACAACTCATCAAGCGCATCAATTGACACAGTAATGCGATGAACTTAACCAACAATGAGATCTATAGACCGCAAAGATGAAATTCATTAAAAGCTCACATACGTGGAGCATAACACGCTTGATAGGTTACATCCAAGCCATAGAGGTTCCAACTGACATCAAAGATAACTTATGGTTTGATATTACATCCCAACGATTAACTTATTACAAGCTACTAGTTCATGCATGAGGATCAACAAAAGACTAGCTCGAGCGCATTAGCTAAGTAGTAAGCTAAACTACGCATCGTCCTCAGAGTCAGTGTTGAAGATCTCTCCTCCATCTTCATCACTAGCAGGTTCTAACTCCTCATCTTCCTCCTCATCAGGTGGAACGTCCTCAGGTCCATTAACCTCAATGTCATCATCACCTTCAGCCATGATGACACCAGAGCCCATCTCATCCTCATTGTCATTCTCATCATCAGGTGGCAGGAGAGGGTGAAGCTGATTGTGTAACAGGTGAACCTCCTCATGGAGATGGTCATTGTACTCTTCGACAGCTGCCAACAACTGCTCTAGCTCCACCTATCATGCTCTCAACACATTCTCCTCATGCCAGGCTTCATTCTATTGGTTCAGCACGTGAATCAACATACATTCACAGTTGCGGTGAGCAACTGTCAACCTCTAGGGTCTCTTGATCCCGTTCCTATGTTACTTGCTCCAAATGGTGCTGAGCCGCATTCCTCTCAGCAGTCACCCGGGCCAGCTCTGCCCTCAGCCTTTCTGCCTTAGTGGGCTCCGGACGGGGCTCATGAGGAGCTAACCGGTGACGAGGCACCCTGCCTCTAGCGGACTTGCGAGCAGTGAGTTTTCTGCGCGCCATCTATAGCAAAAAGTTGTAACGTAAGGGGAGAATCATTTAAGGGATACGAAATTTAATTAGTCGAGACCATCAATTTTTAAAGGAGGGAGTAATGCAAAAATGCTATGTATTCTTGAACATGATGCATGCACGATGCGTACGTCCTCACAAACCTAGAAAAATTTAAAGGCTAGCAAAATATACGGTGGCATACATGCATTCTCTCATATACGGTAGCTAGTCGATCTACAATGATACGTTGTTAGTGTACCTACAGCAAATTTCATTTCAGCCCAATACTTTCCCAAAATGCATGTAAAGTAAGCAGTAAACTAAATACTTTCATACATACATCCCCCGATGTATATATTCTAGTATCACAGCTACCCGTTAGAGATACCCACATTTAAGTACTCTCATAGATACATGATCGAACATGTAAGTATGCGAGAAACCACAACTACTCTCCCCTAGACCGATGGTTGGACGGTCATGCTCTCACAACTCCCACTTACCAGAGCGTAGAGGTACTTTGATCCATACATTACCACCCAAGCGGATGGCATCCATACAATAGCACGCCGTATGGACAATGAAACAGAAACAAGTAGGAACCCCCAAGTTAGTACTTTAATAAGCCACCTAAGAGTCCTTATTTGGGCATAAGGGATATGACCACTAGCAATACTTAGTATTTAATTTAGGATTTACACAAATACTGTTTTAAATACACAAATGACATGTTTAGTGTTGAATCTTGCTCTGATACCAGCTGTAACAGAACCGACCAAATCATAAGAACGTAAGTACAAAAACAATCACCGAAGCGATCAAATTCCTATACTTAAGCTCCCATAATCCCGGTAGTCCAGAAATCACAAAGGATTTCAACCAACTCTCAACATACAAACCAAGACCATAGTGATTCAACACCACACATCATTCATTACAACATTTCACAAGTAGCATTCGGATTACATCCATCAGAGTTCGAATAAAAATATTACAAACCAAGTTCAAATTTGCGGAAGCAACATAGTTTAGTACATAACTTCATAGTTTCAAATACATTGCCAGATCTGAGTCATGTCCCACAAAAGCATCATCACGTACGAGAACTAGGAGAGACCGCGCCCAACAGTCTAGTCTTCATCCCCAGCCGGGAGAAGGCAATACCTGCAGCAACCAAAGTAGAACTGGTCATCTGCAACAGGTGGGAGATAAACCCTGAGTACGAGAAGGTACTCAGCTAGACTTACCCATCAAAACCAGAAATAAAAGACACCAAGGGTCATGCAAGGCTTATAAGGTGGACTAGCTTGACACAGTTGCATAAAAGAGCTTATGATTATAGTAACCAATTTAAACTTAGCATTAAGCTTATCATCATTTACCTATCCATTAGATTAGCACCTGTACTAGAGCACTCACTTATTAGGAGCAAACAATATTAACCATAGCAGGTATAATAAGGCTGTCATCATCATATCATTATTTCCGAACCATTAGGTTATTTAGTGTATCTACTTTGGAGATAAGCCCGTCAAGTTCTCACTAACCGGGAGAGACGGCGACTCGAATCGAATTACAACTTAGCTGAGGGGGTATTCCTAACTCTCACCCTGGCATACTTAGCAAGGGTAGCCATGGGTCACCTTTGGAACAACTCAGGAACCAAATTCACGGGTTCGATCAGCTCCAGCACTCTCAGGGATTACCCTTCTGCCAGGACGATCAAGACTTTTAAATCACCTGCCCTTGGACTCATGCCTATGGCTCCCTTCCGAGGCACACTTTATACTTATCGACTCCTGGCCCGAGGTGAGCTACTCGGCTTCGCGGTCGGTCTTCAGACACGGCCAACTAAGAGAGAGGCATGTGTTCAACATGAACAGGAAAGGCTCCAAGATTCAGTCCTTAAGCGACACAGACGGAGTCACTGCAAACTGGCAAGCCTCCGTCCGGTCTTCATTTCAAATTAAGACTGGTTCTTTTCCACGATAGCAAATATAGCCAACCGTGCCATATGTATCTTCCTATATCTCACAGGTGACAGGAAATCACCTGACTTCTACCGTGTTTAAGCAAGGCTAAGCACTACATGAGCCTGAGCTACATAGGATTCAGGGTATCAATATCTGGACAAGGATTGGATAACCAATGCAGCAAGTGTTTGCATCCAACACCTAAACTTAATGCAACAATATATATATGTAACAATAATACTGTAACTGCATTTTGAAAATTAGGAGGCTTAATATGTTCCGGGGCTTGCCTTTCACAAAGTTGCACGGACGGTGATCCGGGCACTCAACGGCGACCTCGTCTGGCACTTCTCCTGAAGGCTGCACCTCCTGAACCTCCGGTGTGGGCTGCTGCTGCTCGCTTGGTTCCTCGAATTCCAGCAGTGTCACTCCCTCTAGTACACCTATTGCATGCCGATGCACAAGATAAATATCATGGATGCATAAGGAATGACATGATGCTCATGATGAATGAATCACAGTAAATGTTTAACAAAAACATCACTGGACACTCGTTTACTGATTTAGAATAGCTCTATTCAAATCACTATAAAACATGTATCTCACTTAATTTAAAGAACGAGATCTACTTACCTAACTTGCATAACCTAAGATAAAGGTGCTCATCTTCAGTTAAAGGCCTAACACCTAGGAACATTACCACAAACTTAGAAATAGTAAAGGCATACTTAAATCAAAGTTAAGGTTTTACATGCAACGAGTAGTTTCTTAATTCAATCATAACCAGAGTTCTATAAATTCAAATGACTTGCAAGAGGACATTCTAGAAAGCTTATGAAATTCTCTACAAATCATTTGTAAACATCAAAGCATGATTCTTACGTTAACCAAATCGAATTCCAGTAAAATTAGAATCTATCTAGAAATGACAGGTTACTAAATTAATTATTTAGTGATGATACAAAAGCATAACTGGACCAAACCAAGTTTACCAACTTGTTGCAAATACCAGAGGAACATCAGAAAGTATAGTGCCAACTTCTAAATAAATTATTTAATGCCCTTTTCTAATTTATTTAGTTAATTAGGTGATTAAAGCAATATATAGTAAAACTGTTCAGAAAAATCTATAAAATTACAGTAGCTATCTCATGCTTCACATAGACTACCATAAAAATTTCAAAGCCATTGGGCAAGCATAACTTGTTGTATCCAAAATAACAGATGGCATGTCTATTTTGAGCATAATTAGGAAACCCTATTGAAAAGTGTCAAGCAACAGATTTCTTATTTTTCCTAGTATCATTCTAGCATAAGAATAGCACTCACCAATTTTTACCTTTACTGGATTTATAGAAAAATTATGAAAATTCACACAAGATCCATCCATGCAAACAAGAGAATTTTATAACTCCTACATACAATGTCCAAAATGTATGAAAATTTAACTACAAGCTATACATGATATGAGCAGTACACCATAAAAATTTCATGCCATTTGGAGCTACATAGAAAAAGATATAATTACCCCTATTTCCTTCATGATTAAAAAAGATATTTAGCAACTCCATTTTTCATAACAGAACATGGCATAATTTATATTTTTAATATAAACTAGACATTATCATGAACTTGACAAAATTGGAACCACATCATTTGAATCTACCAACTAGGAGATACATATTTTTGAATATATACACAAATTTGTGAAAAGAATAAAACAAAAACGAATTTGCAACCCTAACTCTACTGCTGGGCCGGCCCGAAGGACACGACGGCCCATGAAACACGCGCAAGCGCAGCCTAGCCACGATGTGGCCCAAGCTAGCTCCCGCCTCTGCTTTAGTGACTAACACTGGGACCCGCTCGTCAGCAAGACAGACAGGGGAGGAAGAACGGACGGCGGCGTAGCTCGTCGACGGCGACAGCTCCGGCAAGTCCAGCGGTGCTACGGCATTCACCTCACCCATGCGCATCTAGCGGTGCCATCAATTGAAGCTATTGCTGTGGCTAAAGGCAATGGCGACGGCCATGGCGGCGCACGGCCATGGCTTGGCCGGCTCCGGCGAGGCTACGGCGTCACGGCCCTAGTGGCCTACTCTATGAGCTTCAGCGTCACACATAGCACCTAGCGCAAGGGAGAGAAGGGATGGGAAGGCCGCGGTGTCATTTGGCCGCGTGGAGCGCCAACTCCGACGAGGTCCCGCCTTGGCGGCGGTGGAAGAAATGACGATTATGCCCTTACCAAACCCCAATCGATCTGGCTGAATGGTGGAGGAGGTAGAGGAGATCACGACAAAGCTAGGAGAAAGATGGCTGACGCATTTTTGCGCAAGGTGACGGCGATGCTCGGTCGGAAATGGAGAAGCTACGGCGGCTTCGGTACTGCGCGCGGTGGAAGCGAAAGAGAGGCAATGGAGCAGGCGAGTGCGTCGGGCAGGCGCTGGCTTTCATCTGGAGCTCGGACGCGTGACGTGGAGACTTTGGCCGAGCATGCGCGCCACACGACGATCAGCTCTTGAGCCAGTTGGCCATGGCGAGCTCTGTCCGTTTTCTGAAATATTCGATTCAGTGTTCAATGACGACGACTGACAGCGTGACTTCAACGTGTCAACATGGCTAAACCATTGATCCATTGCAAAAACTGTGTACATGAAAAATGTAGGCCTACCATCCATCTACAACTTCTTTTCAAGGACCATCATCTAATTCACCATGGATCAGAAGTTACATCAAGCCAAAGGTGGCTCAATCAAACTGAAAATGCAGTTAGGACTTAGAAATATTTTTCAGTGTTGAATCCACCATCAATAATGACTTGTGGGCCATGTTTGAGGCTGTTCCACACATTTTCATGAGTTGATCATAAAACAACTTTTGTTCCTTGATAAATTAGCTACAACTTTGGTAAAGAGTGGATAGCCATGCAAGAGCTCTAAGTTGGACTTTTGAATTAGTCAAACAATGTCACTCTAAGGGTCATTACAAGTCAAACCTCCACTTGAGGGCATTTTTATCATTTTGATCTACATGAACAATGTCCCATCAATTACCCTAAGTGTAGTTAAGGTGTATTAGACCAAAATCAACCACTTTACACAAGTGCTATACCAATTTCAAATGATCACATGTGATGAAGCAACAAAACAAGCAATTCACTCAAATGTTGCAATTCCATGTTTCACATGTTTCATTACTTTTGTTGCAATTTTAACTTGCCATATTCCTACCATGTTGCCATGTTTCAAGGTATAAGAAACTCATGTTGCATTCACATGTTTCACTACTACCATTCATAAGCAATCAAGTATGAAACAAACAGAATTTGCGAATGTTGCATATGTATGTTTTAGTGACAATGGCATGATGACATGGATGATGCATATGTTTATGAAATGAAATGCACTTTTGTGGAAGCCAAACACCTAGGGTGTTACATCATAGTCCAACCAATTTTACTCAGCATTCATTTCTATGACCCTCGCTTCTGGGTCTTAACGTGAGAAAGGGTCGGGCGTAGAGAATGTCTACCAAATAGATATGCTCTTATTAGCCCCCGAGCGAGGCCTGACCCCTTGCCGTTGCTGGGGTCAGGCGTCACTAAAGATCAGGGAGTCGATAGAGAAATTGATAAGAGAAAGTGTGAGTATATTAAGGGTAAAAGTGATGTAGCTGCTCGATGTTCTAGGCATTGATGAAGACTACGCCGTCGATGGTCTTGATCTTGTAGGCACCTAGTCAGAGCACCTCTATGACAACGTATGGTCCCTCCCATGGCGGAGAGAGCTTGTGGTGGTTCTTGTTGCTCTGGATGAGGTGGAGCACCAGGTCCCTAACGTTGAAGGCCCGACCCAACACTTGACGACTGTGGTACTGGTGCAACACTTGCTGGTATTTGGCCAAGCGGAGGAGGGCGACATCGCGCACTTCATCTAGCTAGTCCATGGCATCTTCGAGGGATGCCTCAGCTCCCTGTTCATCGTACGCCCTGACCCTTGGCGCTCCATAATTGAGGTTGGTCAGGAGGATAGCCTTGGAACCGTAGACCATAAAGAATGGTGTGTAGTCGGTGGCCCGGCTAGGGGTCGTCCTCAGGCTCTAGAGCACCGCGGGAAGATCCATGACCCATTGTCCGCCAAACTTGTTCAACCAGTTGAAGATCCTAGGCTTGGGGCCTTGTAGGACCATGCCGTTTGCGTACTCGACCTGCCCATTCGTGTAGGGGTCTGCCACAGTGGCCCAATCGACGTGGATGTGGTATTCATCGTAGAATCGGAGGAACTTCTTTCTAGTGAACTGCATTCCGTTGTCCATGATGATGGAGTTTGGGACCCCAAAGCGATGGATGATGTCAAGGAAGAATAGCACGGCTTGCTCGGACTTGATCATGGAGACCGGTTGAGTTTCTATCCACTTTGTAAACTTGTCTATGGTGACAAGCAAGTGTGTATAGCCCTCGGGTGCCCTCTTGAGAGGTCTAACCAGATCAAGCCCCCAGACAATGAATGGCCACGTGATGGGATCGTCTGGAGCACTTGGGTCGATAGGTGGGTTTGCCGAGCATAGTTTTGACACCCTTCGTAGGTATGCACAATCTGTTCAGTATCGGATACTATGGTCGGCCAGTACAAGCCTTGTCGAAATGTGTTTCCAACCAGGGTTCTAGGCACGTCATGGTGACCACAGACCCCACCGTGGATATAGCTCAGCAACCGATTCCCCTATTTGATGGGGATGTATCGCTGCAGGATCCCGGTGTGGCTTCACTTGTAGATTCACCCTCAATAAGGACAAAGGACTCAGCACGACGCGTGAGCCATTGAGCCTCCATTTTGTCCATCGACAGCGCCTCACAGAGGAGGTAATTGAGGTAAGGCGTCCTCCAGTCGGCCAGAGGGTTGGTCTCTATCGCTGGATCCTTATCTAGCTCTATGACCTTAGGGTCGAATGGAGCCAATGGCTGGTTAGCCCCCAAGCCTAGGGCAGGTGTCCCATCACTGGCTTGTTCTGGCTCCTCATAGTGAACATAGGGCTTGTGCTGATCGCTAGCAAAGATGGCCATTGGCATCGACTCTCGGCCAGATGTCGCTTTTGCTAGTGCGTCGACTGCCTTGTTGAGACGTCTTGGGATGTGATTGAGCTCAAGACCGTTGAACTTGTCCTCCAGCTGGCAGACTTCTTAGTAATACACAACCATCTTAGCATTGTGGCAGCATGATTCCTTCATGACTTGGACCAGCAAGGAGTCACCCTGGACGTCAAGCCATCAGATACCCAACTCGATAGCGATGCCCAGGCCATTGATGAGCTCCTCATATTCGGCCACATTATTGGTGGAGGGGAAATGGATGCAAACCATGTACCTCATACGTACCCTGATGGGTGAAACAAAGACCAGTCCCAGGTGTGTGCCTTTCTTCATTAGCGATCCATCGAAGTACATCGTTCAGTACTCTTGGTCGACGACCACTGGTGGCATTTAGACCTCGGTCCACTCTGCAATGAAATCAACCAGCACTTGGGACTTGATGGCCATCCAGGAGGTATAAAAAATGCCTTGACCCATTAGCTTGAGTGTGCACTTCGTGATTCTTCCCATGGCATCCTAGTTTTGGACGACCTCACCGAGAGGGAAGGACATCATGACCATCACCAGATGTGACTCGAAGTAGGGCCACAACTTCCTCTTGGTGATAAGGATGACGTACAGGAGCTTTTGGAATTGGGGGTAGCGGGTCTTGGAATCAGACAAGACCTCGCTAATGAAGTACACGGGATGCTGCACTTTGAGGGTGTGTCCCTCTTCTTCTTGCTCTACCACCAGGGCAGCGCTAACCACTTGTGTGGTGGCCGCAATATAGAACAGAAGTAGTTCCCAATCAGTCAGGGGGACCAGGATCGGGGCCATCATCAGAAGCTGCTTGACCACGTTAAGTGCCTCCTGGGCCTCGAGCATCCATTTGAAACAGTCGACCTTCTTCAAGAGTCGATAGAGGGGGAGACCTCATTCATCGAGGCACGAGATAAATCAGCTGAGCACGGTGAGGCACCTTATAACTCATTGTACCCCCTTTATGTTCTGAATCAGACCCATCCTCATGATGGCCGAGATCTCATCCGGGTTGGCTTTGATACCATGCTCGGAGATGATAAAACCTAGCAGCATACCCCTTGGGACCCTAAAAATGCACTTCACGGGGTTGAGCTTAATGTCATTTGCTCAGAGTTTTGCGAAGGTCTGTTCAAGGTTAGCTATGACCTGGTCAACCCATTTGGACTTAACCACGATGTCATCCATGTAGGCCTCAATGGTTCACCTGATGAGGTCCTCGAAACACTTGAGCATACAATGCTAGAATGTAGCCCCTACATTTTTAGACCAAATGGCATTGTTACATAGCAGAATGATCTGAATGGGGTGATAAAAGATGTCACGAGCTGATCAAACTCATCAAGGAAGCAAAGGATTTCGCACCCTAAGGTCGAGTCAGCTACTTGGTCTATGCATGGCAAAGGAAACGGATCCTTTGGACACTGCCTTGTTGAGACCCATGTAGTCAACACACATTCTTCATTTCCCACTCTTTTCATACAAGAATAGGATTGGCTAACTAGTCGGGGTGGTATACTTCCTTGATGAACCCGGCTGCCAAAAGCTTTGCAATCTCCTCATCGATGGTTCTATGCTTCCCCTCGTCGAAGCGACGTAGGCATTGCTTCATCGGCTTCGAGCCTAACCTAATCTTCAAGGTGTGCTTGGTGACTTCTCTTGGAATGTCTGCCATGTCCGAGGGTTTCCACACAAAGATGTCTCTGTTGGCATGGAGGAAGTCGACAAGCGCGCTTTCCTATTCGGAGGAAAGCCTGGTGCCAATGCGCACCACTTTGCCCTTGGAGCCACTAAGGTCTAGGAGGACCTCCTTGGTGCCCTCCACTAGCAGTGAAAGACCTGGCTGACCGCTTGGGGTCAGGTGCTTCTTTGGCGACCTCCTTCCTAATGGCCACAAGCTCTTTGGAGGCGACGATTGCCTACAGCGTGTTTGCAGCACTTGACCTCACATGGTCCTGGCATCTTTAGCTTCAGATAGGTGTAGTTGGGGACAGCCATGAACTTTGCATAGCAAGGATGTCCCAGGATGGTGTGGTAGGTTCCGTGGAACCCGACCACCTCAAAGGTAAGGGACTCCATCCTGTAGTTGGTCGGATCCCCAAAGGTGATGGGCAGATTGATCTACCCAAGTGGCACGACCTACTTTCTAGGCACGATGCCATGGAAAGGTGCTCTGGTTAGTTGGATGCATGCTCAGTCGATGCCCATGGCATCGAGCATTTCCACGTACATGATGTTGAGACCGCTACCTCCATCCATTAGTACCTTGGTGAGCCGCTTTGTGCTGATGATCAGGTCGACCACGAGCGGATATCATCCCGACTGCTAGACGCTTTCTGATTGGTTGGTCCAATCAAAGGTTATGGTGGACTCAGACCATCAGAGGAAACAAGGCACAGCTAGCTCAGCCGTATAGACCTCACAACATGTAAGCTTCTGACAACGCTTGGATTCATAGGCCTGCCAACCCTTCGAAGATCATGACGCAGCCATCCAGCATCAGAAAGCCACCATCCTTATCCTCAGCGTCATCTGCTATCGGCTTGGGGTCCCCCCTTTGCTCCCCTTATTGGAGCCTTCGGACAAGAACCGCTTCATAAGGCCACAATCCTTATAGAGATGCTTGATGAGGAAGGCATGGTTTGGGCATGGTCCTTCGAGTAGCTTCTCGAAGTGGTTCAGGGTATCCTTGGTGGGCTTTTGACCCACCTTTCGATCGGTGGTGTCCACGAGCTAGCCCTAGCACTACTGCTTGTTCTTCTTCTTGCTAGGATGGTTGGAGGCGCCATCGCCGACATCCTTGTCCCACTTTGCCTTGCCTTTGAGGTGGTCGAAGATTGCCCCGACCACCTCCTTGCCTAAGGCATGGCTGGTGGCGATGTCGAGGAGCTCCTTGGTGGTTCACGGGCCCTTATGTCCTAGCTTATGAACCAGGGACTCGTAGGTGGTCCTAGATAGGAAGGCTCCTATGACATCAGCGTCGGCGATGTTGGGCAGCTCATTGCACTACTAGGAGAAGCACCAGATGTACCCATGAAGGGTTTCTCTAGACTTCTGTCGATAGTTTTTGAGATCCTAGGGATTCCCAAGATGTGCATATGTGCCCTAGAAGTTACCCACGAAGATCTCTTTTAGGTCCACCCAACTTTGGATTCTATTGGGCAGAAGGTGTTCCAACCATGTTCGCGTCGAATCGGCCAGGAATAATGGAAGGTTACGGATAATGAAATCATCATTATCCGCTCCACTAGCTTGGCAAGCAAGTCGGTAATCCTTGAGCCATAGTCTAGGGTTCATTTCCCTAGAGTATTTTGGGATGTTGATCGATGGTCGGTACCGTGGTGGGAAGACAGCGTTGAGGATGTGTTGGCCGAAGGCCTGAGGTCCCGACAATTCGGGGCTCAGGCTTCGGTCCTCACTGCTATCGTAGCATCCACCACAATGAGGGTGGTAGCCATACCTAGCACCCTCCCTCGCATCACCATGGATATGTCTGCGGGTGATGAGGGTGTCGTGCGTGTCATGGTGGCGGTTGAGATGCTCATGCACCAGGACCGCATTGCGCGTCATGCTGCCTTGCGGCGCCTGGTGGACTAACGCATCCTTGTTGGGTCGCTCTAAGGGCATGCGCTGGCTAGCATCAAGCTTGCATCATCAGGACAGCAAGCTCTTGGCCTATTGCGCCACCGCATGCTCGAGTAGCGTGCGAATCTCATGATGGGCCTGATAATCCTCAGGCGTTATGGGCCCTAGGAGCCCCTGGAGCAAGGTCGTTGCAGTAGCAATGTTCTGGCTTGCCTGGGCGAAGTGTGGGAGTGCTTCATCATCCTCGATGATCCTCTGGTTCATGTCGTGGGCCATGGCGTGCGCACGCCCACTGTCTCTATGGTGCTAGATCTCTCAGTCGAGCTCCATGTGTTCCTGCTCAAGCTGGAGTCACGCTTCCTTGAGCTCTTGGTGCCGATCCTTCAGCTGCTCCACCTGCAAGTGAGGTGGTGCCCCTACATCCCCCTCGACCTCATCATCGAGGTCATTCATTAGGGTATCCTCTTCCTCATGGATGCTTTCGACGTGTCCCTCAGGGGTACCTACCATGAAACATTCATGAGACGGGTGATGGCTCCCCCTGCTAGAGTCAGAGGTGGAGGGTGACTCCATTTCTCCTACGAGGAGGTCGTGGAAAGACTCCACGACATATTCGGTCATCCCCATGAATTCATCGTTCACAGGGGATGGAGGCATGCGTTGCGCCACAAGGTGGCCAATGGTCTCTACTACGTTGCAGAGATCAGATGGGAGTGTAGTCAGGGCACTCTGGATGAGGTATTCTAGGAAGAGCGGCTCTCCCCCGACGAGCTGCACCATAACGTTGGCGAACGAGAAGGTGAGGTGGCACATGTCCTCCTAGGATGGTCGGGGTCCTAGGAAGGCGCTGAGCTGGTGCCCTAACATCCCGTAGTCAAAGCGAGGAGCTGGTCGCTCCTAGGAGTGTGGGCCTCTAGCGCATGTAGTTGTAGCTCCTCAAGTGCCTCGACGATCGCATCGAGGCCAGTGAAGTGGAGAGGTTGGACGGTGGTGGGAGCCTGCACCAACCATGCCTCTATCATGATGATGAAGTCCAAGTTCCTAAAGCGCATATGCACGCCTAGGACCCAGCTGACGCCATGAATAGCCATCTAAGACCTGAAGTGGATGCCGAGACGCGTAAAAGGACCTACCTGGTGTGCCAACTATCGGTGTTTTGAGTTACCACCAATGAGTAAATTTCTAATATTGCGCGTCTGGCTCGAATGGTGTGCTAAGAGAACATTAGGTCTATACTGGTTCGGGCAAAATGTCCCTACGTCTAGTTTATCGCTACTGCTCATGTTACTAGCACTAAAAATTCATAGTAGGGGTTACAAATGGGTGAGAGAGGAACAGGTCCCAAGTCTCTGATGGAAGGAGTGAATGGGTGCTAAGGACTCGGTCGTTGCTCAGCCATGTGCTTGTATGTTTGTTATGATCAGTTCAGGGTTCGATGGGTCTGGCTTGAATCGGTCTCCATCATGGGGCGCCTGGCTTTCCCTTTTATAGTCCAAGGGAAAGCATGGGTTACAGCGGAGGAAAGGAGAAGAACGAGAGAGAGAGAGAGGAAGTCCTTTAGGATCGCTAGGTCCTTCTTATCCTTCATGCGAGTCCCGCCAACCCTATAGATGTCAACAAGGATGGCTCCATGTCATGGCCCTGTCCATCACTAGCGCCATGCGCATGCGTCGTCTACCGGTCATGGTGCTCCACTCCATCCTGGCGGACATCATGGTGAACTGACATGCCTATCAATGTTCATACGGTATGGCCCGTCATGACCGCGGGTTACATCGAGGCATGTCGGTCTCCTCCCTGGTGTTAGAGCTTTGACCCAGGCCCATACACTTGGACTTGGAGTGGTTGGCAGCGGCATGGGTCTACATCAAGCAAGATGGGGTCTATGGCCTTGGGGTCAGGCAAGGCAAAGCCCACGGCCAGAGGCCAGGTGAGGCAGAGCGCAAACCCAAGGGTCGGGCAAGGCGGAGCCTAAGGCCTCAGGGTCGGGCGAGGCGGAGCCCATGGCCTCAGGGTCAGGCGAGGCGAAGTCCTCCCCTAGAGGCCGGGCAAGGCAGAGCGTAATCCCAAGGGTCAGGTGAGGCAAAGCCTACGGCCTTGGGGTCGGGCGAAGCGGAGCACAAACCCAAGGGTTGGGCGAAGTGGAGCCTGTGGCCTTGGGGTCGGGCAAGGCGGAGCCCACGTCCTCAGGGTTAGGTGAGATAGAGCACAAACCCAAGGGTTGGGAGAGGCAGAGCCTGTAGCCTTGGGGTCGTGCGAGGCAGAGTCCTCCCCTAGAGGTCGGGCGAGACGGAGCTTGCACGCCTAGGGTCAGTTGGAGCTGTAGTCGTGCTCTTGATAGCTCAGATGAATCAATGTTGATGGTCATTAGCTCCTCCTCTTTAAGTACCCTAGTATTGGTCCTCGACACACCAGGAGGTAACTTGATAGTTATCCATATTTACTTTTTCATACTGCATTAATCATTTTATCTTAGCATATTTACTTTTCAACACCTATATCATGAAACAAAAAATTCTCATCATGACATTATAAAAACTTAAGCCCCATGTAAATAATTTTTATGGAGTAAAAACCTATAAGAAATATTTACCCTAGAGGCATAAAAAATTTAAAAATACCATCATTCATCTTGTTATATTTCATAGTATCATAAAATATTTTTGGATTGCATATATATACGTATGTGTATGGTAGAAATACAGGAGACACATGGGACCCACTCAACTACCACCCATCACCTCCATTTCCACTCAACCACCACTTTCACCTCCATCACCTCTCCACCATCCATTCTGCACAAATCCATCGAAAAAGGCACCCAAGGAGTAGAGATATTGCTTAATCACGAAGCAAGGATCCACCAAGAAAATCAGGAGGCCATTTGGCCATGATGTGGGGCTTGCTAGCCCCACCACTAGGCTAGCCGGCCTGCTGCTGCTTTGGCTATAAATAGCCACCCTCCTAGCTCACTTCTTCATCCATCTCCACTGCAATTCCAGCTCCTGAGTTCGAAATTTCAGTTCAAAATTTTGTAGTTGAATTTTTCTTGGTAGAAGTAGTGTTGGAGTAAGAAAGAGTGAGGAAGTTTGGGTGTGAAAGTAGTGCTAAAATCTTGAGAACGCGAGAGAGAGGTGCTGCTGAAATTTGAAAGAAAAATAGAGTTTAAGAGTGATAGTGTTGTCCAAATCAAGAGAGGGGATTAAAAAGAATTAAGATGGAAGTCATGCCAAAATCTTGATTAGAATATTCATCAGGCAATTTTGGACGACTAACCCTCGGACTACTGACTCTGGATGGCTAACCACTAACATTTTCATCTCCTAATCCCATTCCATGAGTTGTCTTGTTTTCTCTATTTTTTAGGAAAATGAGCAAGATCGCCCGCAAGCTCAAGCGGGCGATGTCGTTTTGTTCAACGAGGAGTTCTTTGTCCCGAGCAAGCACCTACAAGGAGGTCGATCCACCATCTCTTGCTGTTGGAGCATCATCTAGATTAGCCCCATGGAGAGGAACGTTCTTCTACAAGAGAAGCAGCTCAAGCTCTGGGGAGATAGGGAGAAGAACATCTACAAAAAGCTAAAGACCAGAGACTTCATCCTCACTCCTTCCTATGATATAGCCCTACTCCAAGCCATAGGTATGCTCGCTGAATTTGAACTTATTTTTAGGACCATAGGATGGGAGGATGCTTGGGGAATTGATGAGCTAGGGTGTAATCTTTTGACTATTGAATTCTTGTGAACTTTGCAACCTACCGATTTGGAAGTTTCATTTAGACGTTTTGGGAAAGAATTTTCTATTCCCTGGAAAATTTTTAGTGAACTTCTTGGATTTCACTCTCAGTGCATAATTGATGTAGACTCCACCATACAAGACTTTGATAGGAATCAGTTTTGGAGGGAGATTTCAAAAGAAATTGTTTGCTACCGCCCTCGCACCAATGAAATTCACCATCCTACTTTGCGATTCATGCACAGATGGTTGGGTTTTTCCTTATTTCCTAGAAGTGATTTTTGCATAGTTAGGAATGATGAACTTGGGGAGATCATGTACATGAAGACCGCCCATGATATTTGGCTGTACCTCAATTTGATATATGGGATGATCTCCAATAATGATGATGATGAGGCCCCGAAGGAGGAGACACATGAGTGTGTTGAGCATTGCCACAATTTAGTGATTGTGAAAGATTGCTCCACCTTAAGGTCAAGTGATGATGATGATGATGCACTACTACAAGTTCACTTGACAAGATTGATGATGATGCCCCAAGTGATGCAAATGATGATTCTACTTCAACCACACTTGGTGATGATGATGATGATGGTTCATGCTCCGGTCATGATTGTGATGCTACTACAAGCACATCCACTTCACCACATTGCTTCATGTCACAAGGTGACACAAAGGTACAAAATGCTAATGTGGTTGATTATATCGATTCATATGATGAGCTTGTTATAATGACCATGTCTTTATAAAATGAGAAAGCCAAAACATTGAAATTAGAAAATAAAAACTTATTTCTAAAGAATTCATGTGAAGAACATAAGCACTTACTTGATGTTCTTAAATCTTCACATGATAAGCTAAAATTGACTCATGAGAGGCTTCTTGTGTCTCATGAAGAATTATTAGAACAACATGCTTCTCTTGTTAGCATTTTCAAAGAAACTTAAAAATAATGAGAGCTCATCACATGAGTCAAGTGATCAATTGTGACATGTGACTAACTCTTATGATGTAGGGAAGAAGCATGTATCTACCTCTTGTGATGATCTATTAGATATGCCATGCTCTTCAAAAATTAAATGCTTGTTCTACTTCTATGTCTTGTGAGACTAACCTTTTGAAGGAGAACAATGAGCTCAATGAACAAGTGAAGAAAAAGAGCAACAAGTTAGAGAGCTGCTACAACTCCAAAGTCACCTTTGAGCATATGTTGAAGAATCAAAGAAGCTATGGTGATAAGTGTGGTGTTGGATTCAACAAGAGCATGACAAAGGGCAAAAGAAAAAGAGAAAGAAAGATAAAGAAGCAAGAATAAAATAAGAGGCTATCTCATTTCATGTGCTTCAAGTGCTATGAAGTAGGACATCTTGCAAATGAGTGCACGAATAAAGAAAATCTCAAGTTGAAGAAAGAAGAAGAGAGGCTAAAGCATGTCAATGCTTCAAGTGCCACACATGGGGTCATCTCACCTCAATGTGCCCAACCAAACAATTGGTGAAGCAACAAGAAGAGCCTCAACCAAAGCCACAATATAAGCAAGAAAAGACACCCCAAGAGCAAATCAAGATCAATCATGAAGATAGTGGTGATTTGATGATGAAGAAGAAGAAAACAAGAAGGGGTGGGAGAGCAAGACATCCAATGCTTGATCAAGATGCCAAGATGATGAGCAAGAATCAAGAAGAGAAGAAAGTCTATGCTCACATCAATTGCTTCAAGTGTGAAGATATGGGATACTTTGCCTCGAGGTGTCCTACCAAGCTTGAGAAGAAGGCTCAAGCAACTAATGAGAGGCAAGGCAATAGGAGGCACCACATGAGCAAGGAAGAGAAGGCTCAATCAAAGAGGAAGTGTTACTCATGCCGGGAAAGGGGACACATGGCTCATTCATGTCCCCTACGTAATAATTCTAAGCCTATTTCAATTGATGATAATATTATGCTTAGAAAGGATGGTAATAGTACCTCTATGGTTGCTATTGCAAAACATCCCGCTACTCATACTAAGGCTATGCCAAAGTATCTTGCTCCTAACTTGAGAGGACCCAAACAAGTTTGGGTACCATCAAAAAGTGGATGAATATGTGTAGGTACCATCGGCATTAGAGGCTTGATTCAATGGAATTATTATTATTCATCATATGTTGAATCAAGTTATGAAGCTTAGTGCATATCCTATCCCAATGCCAAGTCAAAACAAGTGAAGTCTAAATGCTACAACATACAAGTGCAAAATTCATGTTGTGGGTGATCTATTGGATATATTTGGTGGCTTGCAAATATTTAAGTTGAAACTTGCTATGGATGATCATGAGCTAACCAAGGTATATTTTTAGTTGATCTTATTCATTTGGGTGCATATGAGTTGATTGAATTGGATATATATGCATGTGTTGCTTGCTATGAGATGTTTGAATGGATTTAATGCCTAGTAAACAAGTTTGGATTGATTTGATTGGATAAGTTCATAATATGATCTTTAGTAAGTGGATTGAATGGATATATGTCTTGTGGAAGTATTCAAATAAATTGATTTCAAGTTTGGTTCAATTTAATGAAGTTTAGCTCAAGTATTGAAATATGTCCTAAATTGAAAATCTGAGCTAGCTGAGATCAAGTCTAAGTTTGAGTGATCAAATCTATTTAGATCAGCTTAAATTTGGTGTGCATGATTTAGACTTATGGTATTAGATGTTGTGTAAATTTTATGAGAATTAGATAAGAAATGCTTCAGTTTTGGAGTGGATCTTGTCAGCTATACTGCAATAGTTTTCAGCATGTAGCAGTGTGGGAAGATGTGAAATCTGGTAGCAATCTAGAAGTCTAATGAATCTCAATTTTTTACAGCTGCTATATAACTTAGTGAAGCACATCTCCACAAAATTTCGTGGGATTTAGACCTGTACATTTGGAGATATGAATTTTTCTTTAAAAGGTACAGAATCTGCAAGAAAAGTGACAACTACTGGATTGATCAAGAGTCACTTTGATTGAAAGGTCCTCAAGTTGTAATCATATTTGTAAGTGTTTGAAGTTCCTAAGTTTGGTTTTGTATTGATCTTGAAGCATGACAAGCAAAGGGTACAAGGCCATTTTATTGTGGAGTGTACTTGGCATATATTTGGTACTCAAAGTGGAAGATCAAGATCAAACTCAAGATAAAGATGAAGTTTAAGTTCTAGTAATAATTGGAAATCATTTTGTAGAAAGAAAAGGACTTAAACAAGTAGAAAGAAAAGGCAAGAAGGATTCAAGTATATACATCAAGATAAGTCCATCACTTAGATAAATCAATCAAGCTATTTCAAGTGAGTGTCAAAAATGGTTCTTTGGAGAGAGGTCACTTTTTCCTAGTATAGGGACTTGCTGCCTTTTGTAGGTAAACCAAGTGTGGTGCTTGAAAGGCTAAAATAGAAGTGGTGATCTAAGGAACATTTGAGATACTTAATTAGAGCTAATCAAAAGGATTGATCTAGAGAGCAAGTAACACCCAAAAGAGAGCAAGTCATTGGAATTCAAGTGGTATTCTCACAAATGGTGCTCTCAAGCAAGCATTGTTAGATGATGAAGCAAGCCAACCACATCAAGATAATGCACTTGATCATATTAGTGGTTCTCATTTCATATGGGTGAAGAATAGATTTCATTATTGATGATTGATCTTCACCAAGCTATTGAATTGGACTTCACATTGGAATCTAATGACTATCCTCTACTCCAAGATAGCAAAGGTATCATTGTGATATGCATGATCATTTCATACCATACTAGTATGCGGTTAGTGCATATAGTTCATGCCTAATAGGATTGTTGGTATTTATTAACTTCTCACTTGTTTTAGTAGCCACATATTATAAACATATATCTCCTAACATTACTTTAATAGGTTGTCATACCTAGTGTTGATGCCAGAGATGCTTGTTGGTACTACATAGCATTACTACTAGAATAATACTAAGCATTTCTTTATTATTTCATGTGACTAGAAAGAATATATAAATATATGAATGAAAAGGATCTACAAGCGCACAGATAATATACCATTGTAGCACTTCACTCGAGAGTATTGCAGGTATCATTATTTATATTTTTACCAATGTTTTCCTAAACGGTAAACGGTAGACAGTCGGCGAGGTCTCGTGTAGCGTTTAGACCGTGTACACGGCGTGTACACGGTTTTACACGGATTACTCGTTTTTACTTTATTTGTAAAAATAACTATAATAACCTGTGTATATATTCCTATAACATAGATAATATAGAATTACACAACAATGGTTAGTCCAATAATATAGAATTAAGAACCTAAGTGCTAGACCTAATAGCCTAAGTGCCTAATAAAATACTCCCTCCATCCCAAAATAAGTGCACATCTCACTTATCGAGGAGTCAAACTCTTTTAAGTTTGAATAAGTATGTAGAAAGTAATATTAATATTTGTATATTCAAATAATTTTATTATGAAAGAATATTCTACAACTAATCTAATGGTACTTATTACACATCATAAACATTGGTAATATTTTGAAAATAATTTATTTTCAAAATATTACCCAGTGTTTGCCTACACGGCCGTGTAGACCGATTACACGGCCGTTTTTTACCGTTTATACGACGATCCCATGTAACCTACCGTTTATGGCCTAAACTGCACGTTCGGCTACCGAGTAGCGATTACATGCCAAGTAATCGGTCTACACAGCCGTGTAGGCGAACACTGATTTTTACTATAGGGAAGGTCTAGCATGGACATGTATTGATAACCTATACTATTGATGGAGAAGTAAACCATAACCAATATTCTACTCATAATAGGGGTAAGTCATAGGATAAGATATATATATATATATAATGAGTAGTGATCAATGATAATGATAAAACACTCAGAGTACTCGTTTCTATGGCATTAGCAAGATTAGGTAGAATATTAGAGGAATAATTCCTAAGTCATTCTTAATTATAAGTCAAAGCATACATTGATTAGTGCAATTATAACTAGTAATCATTGCTAAGACCATCGTCATATCTACACATAAGGGATATTCCTAAGGAAGATTAAGAACAGAGCTTGTCTTCCTTTGTAACCGCATCCTACATGCATGTACATTCAGGGAGTGGACTATAAAGGACTCAACAGGAGTATCACGTCCCGATCTACCACATGACCCAGAATATAGGGTGTATCCGTAGGTAAATAACATATAAGCACCATGCTTACATAATGTCGACCACCCACCATGTATCCTTAGAGTGAGCATTATACGAACTTATGCGTGAATATGATGATAATCCTACTATACTAAGCATATAATCAAAGTAGACGATGAACATTATAATGAAGAACATAAATGAGATGAATATTAATATTGTCATAAGAATTATAGCAAGTATATACAAGTAATGGAGATACAAAAGAGGGGGTACAAAGATTATACCAATCCACGCTCTTGACACGATCAGGAATCCAAGCAAAGACTGCTTGCCTCCCTCAAGACCTAGCCTAACTAGCTATGTCCTAGAATTGATGGAGCTCTAAGGATGATTAGGGTTTCTGTCTTCTTAAATGACTTATCTCTCTCTAAGGGAGGGGGATAGGGGCTAGTATATATAGGCCGGAGCGTCCAATGCGAGCTCTTAGATCAAACCGACTTAAAGGACGGCGTAGATGCAACCTAGGCGGTGGTGGAAAACCAACATTGTGATGTGGAGGCTAAAGGTGGGCCCAAAGGCTAGGTGGCCTACAGGTGGGGCCGGCCACTGGCAGCCACTCGGGCTCTGTCTCGGTGTGGAGTCCTCTCGAGTCTTCTATTGTCCGTTTTGCTGTGGATAAGCATGATTAAATCTGACATGTAGGTCCACCTTGATGGTTTTCTGGATAAACCTTATAGAAAATATAGATTCACCAAAACTCATGAAATTTGTTAGTTTAAACCCCTAGACCTTTGTTGGTGATTATATTTATGCCCTTATGCATGTTATATTGATAGTTTATAATGGTTGTTAACTACCGTCAACAAGCTCCCCCAAGCTTAACCTTTGCTAGTCCCTTAGCAAAGCTAAACTTAGCAAATGGATAAGGAGTTTAAGGATTTTGAAAACATTGATGCAACTCCTCAAAAGTACACATGCATTCAAAGAAGAATTCTCCTCCGGATTAGAATAAACCGATCTGACTTTCAAACTCACCCATATTACCTTCAACCATGGGGCTTTTTAACCTTCACTTGGGTCTTGAGCAATTAAAGACAGAACAATTAAGTCAAGCACTATGTCTCAAATTCTTTTGTTCAACCATTATTCTAGAGTTTTTATAGATTTTCAAAATAAAACTCATAGCTTCCTTTGTATGACACTCTCAAGTCTCTCAATATATGTGGTATTTGTGGATCCTCACCAAGGTAATAGTGGTGTTATGCCTTTCTCTTCCTACAACTAAGGCTTATGTGGAGCTCATAGGAATGGAGAAAGCATAAAACAGCATACTTGCAATACATATATTCTAAAGTCAAACTAATGGAGACGGGGATCCCGATCTTCCGTCAGGTGATGGTAACTATCGTTGTGGCGGAGAATGACACCCCGATCCGGCTTCAGATCGAAAGATCGAACCCTGCAATCTTAGCACCACAGCTCCTCTAGTTATCAACCAAGTCACGGACCAGGTTGACCTTGCCAAGAAGGCTAATCCCTGCCTGCGCAACGAAGAACACAAGCAAGAACAAGAAAGAACGCAGCCAAATTGCAGATGAAAGATTAATCTCACGAGTTGGGGTCTCACAAACCGAAGAACGGTGAAACTGTTTCTTGACAGATTAATCTAAGCAAAACCCAAACCCTAAAGTAGGTGGTGGCTACTGATTATATAGCCTAAGGTACGTCCAAGGATCCCTCTTCACGTCCTAAAGGTGTCCCAACACGTTACAAGGCCCAACGGCCCAAAAGAAGGTGTCGCAGCACCCTGATAGATTCTGGATGCTAACTTGTTTCGACGATTCCCATTGATTCTGAAGAGATTTTGATGTGAAACCACTTGTATTGGCTTCCTTATCAAATTATCTTTCCATCCATATGTGGATCATCGAAAACGGAGTTCGGATGCATCCTAGGCGTCCGTTTTATTGCAGACTGGTCCTGATGGCCGAGGCAGACTCGAACTCGGATTGGACTGGGCCTCTGGCTTGGCTTGGATGTCCTTGCTGGCCTCCTAAGGTGGTGGCCAAGGAGGAGGACGTCCAAGGCCATCTCTTAGGTGTTCTCCATCTTCTTGGGGCATGCTCCAACTTGGGCCTGGGTCCCAAGGATGTCTAACAAGCCCATGACGACAGTGTAGCTCCCGCCAGAAATAGTGACAGAATATATTGGTGATTTGGAGGCCTTGCTGACATGATATTGAGATGGAACCAGATCTATTTGAAAGCTTATCAAACAAGCTTTCCATCAAGTGCTCATTGACCTCGATCGCACTCCGGATGAATGAGTTATGGCCTTCCCAATGAGGCACTGTCGGGCTACCGACGAACCAAAAGTTCAACTTTGATGAACTTCCATTATGAAACACATTTGAACCTACAATCAAATAGTGACATGTACATGTGGAACCAAGTGAATTATAACCAAAGCCACTATGCAAATGTAGGAACGAGCGCACCTTATAATCATTGTTCATATCCAAAGGTGCCATGTCTTCATCATCCTCCCCTTCTTGACAACAAACCGTCCTCGGTTTGAGCTTAGCTAGTGGATAAGTTGTCGATAGTAGCCAACATTGCTCCCCTTCTTGAAATTTAACATGTTTCTTTATAGCAAAACTAGGGGAACTTGTCATGACAAGATTATAGCAATTGCAATCCTTTGGTTGATCATACTTTTGCACAATATAAGGAGATTTCAGATTTGAACAAATATAGACACGATGCACCATATACTCTCCTTTACAATTATATTTTCCAATAAAATGATATGTATGTCTAGAGAACCATGGCAAATCAGCATATGCATAAAGTTTCTCCTCTAAAGAACTAAGATTACACGGAACATCAAATTCAATGTAACCCAAAGTATTTAAAGAAGACAACAATTTCAGCTCATCAACTTCACTAGCATTATGAATAACAAGTCTATTTTCAGCACAAGTGCTCATTTTCAGCACACATATAGCATGATCATTCTTCAATGATTGCATGGGTATAACATAAATATCATCATGCAAGTCATCTTTGTCATAAGAAACATCAAGCAAATCATCTTGTGACAAAGGTAAATCAAGTGAATGCTCCACTAAAATTTGCTCTATCATAGCATGATTGGTGGAAAAATTTAGCACATCAAGAGAACTCTCACCTTCTATGAGTTTAGCATCATGGGCATTACCTTTGCTCTCATGTTTAGCAGGGGTAATAGTTGATGGTTCTGAATTTTCACATGAGGCTATGAGCTTCTCATTTTCTGTCACGGCATCCTTGCTCTTTTCTACATTGTCCTGCAAAAGGTTAGGCATAGCAGGAGGAATAACAACCGACTCTTCCTCTAAATGGTGCACCTCATCATATGAAGTCAAAATAGGAGGTGGATTAACAAAGGTTTCTCACATAAGAAGTTTCATATCATTCCAAGTTTGAGGTTTATCAGAAGGATCTAAAGACTCCCACCAAGATAAAGCAGAATGTCGTAAAACACTAGTTGCATTTTTTACCTTCCTCCTTGGACACATAAAGCGAGTAGCAAATATGTTATCGATGGTAATTTCCCACTCCATGTACTCATCAGCACCTATACCATCATAAGTTGGTGGATACGAACAACCTGTCATTGTAAACACAAAAACAAGGAACAAACGGTGAAAGTTATCCCTACCAAATAACTATGTGGTTGCAGTGGTGTCACTTTTCACAGCAAGTGGAAACGTCTTACCAAGCTCTTACAAAGTTCTTACCAACGCAAGCAGTGGCGGTACAACCGGCGGCTGGTTCATAATACCTCTGAGGCAGTGGTACCGAGATTGCAAAGCCCTTTTTCTATACTGATCTGAAGAATTTGTGGAGCTTGGAAGGCAAACAAAGAGTAATATATATATCTAGCACACAAGTCAGTAACAGACAGCAATATTGAATAAATGTCTAGAGCACTTGTCCTAGTTGCTGGCCTATACGTGTTTCTATCACCAGTTGTGATAAACAAGAGAGGAAACAAGGATTAAAGGAAACAAGTATTAAAGGTAGCAACGGATATGAACAAGGCAAAAGATACCACAAACAATAGAGCTATTGAGTGTTCCTTATGTGCTCCTTTTCGATATCTTCTATTCTCTTTTACTATTTTTTTCTTTTATTTTTTTGTCTAATCTTTTTTTCTTGCTTTTGCTCTCTTGATATTTTTTTCTCAGCAAGGAGCACACAAGAATAAACCACAAAAAATTTGAGCTCAATTGAATAAAAGATGTGGCCTATAGAAAATTAGGACTGTGCTCTAAAAAGCATATCAAAACTTGTGGGCCCAGAAACTCAATTTTCCTAATTGAATTTCGCAAATCTAATTTTTGTGAACCCAGCTATGCTGGGATGAAATAGATCTAAAATTTTCTGGTGTTCTCCGTAGATATAAAATTTTTCCGGTTTCGAGTTCGGATGCAAAAGTTATGACTGTTTTACGGAATCTGCTCGAATAAAGGTTTTAGTGGACACAAGATGCAAACTGATGGTGATACGGAATAGCGGTGGGTGGAGGGATCAACACAAACTAGAAAAGAATACAATCTAAACCAGCAACAAGACTTTGACCTAGGACATAAACTCAACAATGGAATCTGAAACTGAAATATGCAAAGGCTATGGCACGGAAGGTTCTAGGATAGGAAATAAAAGTATGGCATTGGACTATAGGACGAATGCGAAACTCTCAAACTAGGGAATAAAAGTGAACCTGACGGTATACCTTAGCTCTGATACCACTTAATGGAGACGGGGATCCCAATCTTCCGTCAGGTGATGGTAACTATCGTTGTGGCGGAGAATGACACACCGATCCGGCTTCAGATCGAAAGATCGAACCCTACAATCTTAGCACCACAGCTCCTCTGGTTATCAACCAAGTCATGGACCAGGTTGACCTCGCCAAGAAGGCTAATCCCTGCCTACGCAACGAAGAACATAAGCAAGAACAAGAAAGAACGCAACCAAATTGCAGATGAAAGATTAATCTCACGAGTTGGGGTCTCACAAACCGAAGAACGGCGAAACTGTTTCTTGACAGATTAATCTAAACAAAACCCAAACCCTAAAGTAGGTGGTGGCTACTGATTATATAGCCTAAGGTATGTCCAAGGATCCCTCTTCACGTCCTAAAGGTGTCCCAACACGTTACAAGGCCCAACGGCCCAAAAGAAGGTGTCGCAGCACCCTGATAGATTCTGGATGGTAACTTGTTTGGACAATTCCCATTGATTCCGAAGAGCTTTTGATCTGAAACCACTTGTATTGGCTTCCTTATCAAATTATCTTTCCATCCATATGTGGATCATCGAAAACGGAGTTCGGATGCATCCTGGGCGTCCGTTTTATTGCAGACTAGTCCTAATGGCCGAGGCAGACTCGAACTCGGATTGGACTGGGCCTCTGGCTTGGCTTGGACGTCCTTGCTGGCCTCCTAAGGTGGTGGCCAAGGAGGAGGACGTCCAAGGCCATCTCTTAGGTGTTCTCCATCTTCTTGGGGCGTGCTCCAACTTGGGCCTGAGTCCCAAGGAAGTCTAACAAGCCCATGACGACAGTGTAGCTCCCGCCAGAAATAGTGACAGAATATATTGGTGATTTGGAGGTCTTGCTGACGTGATATTGAGATGGAACCAGATCTATTTGAAAGCTTATCAAACAAGCTTTCCATCAAGTGCTCATTGACCTCGATCGCACTCCGGATGAATGAGTTATGGCCTTCCCAATGAGGCACTGTCGGGCTACCGACGAACCAAAAGTTCAACTTTGATGAACTTCCATTATGAAACACATTTGAACCTACAATCAAATAGTGACATGTACATGTGGAACCAAGTGAATTATAACCAAAGCCACTATGCAAATGTAGGAACGAGCGCACCTTATAATCATTGTTCATATCCGAAGGTGCCATGTCTTCATCATCCTCCCCTTCTTGACAACAAACCGTCCTCGGTTTGAGCTTAGCTGGTGGACAAGTTGTCGATAGTAGCCAACATTGCTCCACTTCTTGAAATTTAACATGTTTCTTTATAGCAAAACTAGGGAAACTTGACATGACAAGATTATAGCAATTACAATCCTTTGGTTGATCATACTTTTGCACAATATAAGGAGATTTCAGATTTGAACAAATATAGACACGATGCACCATATACTCTCCTTTACAATTATATTTTCCAATAAAATGATATGTATGTCTAGAGAACCATGGCAAATCAGCATATGCATAAAGTTTCTCCTCTAAAGAACTAAGATTACACGGAACATCAAATTCAATGTAACCCAAAGTATTTAAAGAAGACAACAATTTCAGTTCATCAACTTCACTAGCATTATGAATAACAAGTCTGTTTTCAGCATAAGTGCTCATTTTCATCACACATATAGCATGATCATTCTTCAATGATTGCATGGGCATAACATAAATATCATCATGCAAGTCATCTTTGCCATAAGAAACATCAAGCAAATCATCTTGTGACAAAGGTAAATCAAGCGAATGCTCCACTAAAATTTGCTCTATCATAGCATGATTGGTGGAAAAATTCAGCACATCAAGAGAACTCTCACCTTCTATGAGTTTAGCATCATGGGCATTACCTTTGCTCTCATGTTCAACAGGGGTAATAGTTGATAGTTCTGAATTTTCACATGAGGCTGTGAGCTTCTCATTTTCTGTCACAGCATCCTTGCTCTTTTCTACATTGTTCTGCAAAAGGTTAGGCATAGCAGGAGGAATAACAACCGACTCTTCCTCTAAATGGTGCACCTCATCATATGAAGTCAAAATAGGAGGTGGATTAACAAAGGTTTCTCGCATAAGAAGTTTCATATCATTCCAAGTTTGAGGTTTATCAGAAGGATCTAAAGACTCCCACCAAGATAAAGCAGAATGTCGTAAAACACTAGTTGCATTTTTTACCTTCCTCCTTGGACACATAAAGCGAGTAGCAAATATGTTATCAATGGTAATTTCCCACTCCATGTACTCATCAGCACCTATACCATCATAAGTTGGTGGATACGAACAACCTATCATTGTAAACACAAAAACAAGGAACAAACGGTGAAAGTTATCCCTACCAAATAACTACGTGGTTGCAGTGGTGTCACTTTTCACAGCAAGTGGAAACGTCTTACCAAGCTCTTATAAAGTTCTTACCAACGCAAGCAGTGGCGGTACAACCGGCGGCTGGTTCATAATACCTCTGAGGCAGTGGTACCAAGATTGCAAAGCCCTTTTTCTATACTGATCTAAAGAATTTGTGGAGCTTGGAAGGCAAACAAAGAGTAATATATATATCTGACACACAAGTCAGTAACAGACAGCAATATTGAATAAATGTCCAGAGCACTTGTCCTAGTTGCTGGCCTATACGTGTTTCTATCACCAGTTGTGATAAACAAGAGAGGAAACAAGGATTAAAGGAAACAAGTATTAAAGGTAGCAACGGATATGAACAAGGCAAAAGATACCACAAACAATAGAGCTATTGAGTGTTCCTTATGTGCTCCTTTTCGATATCTTCTATTCTCTTTTACTATTTTTTTCTTTTATTTTTTTGTCTAATCTTTTTTTTCTTGCTTTTGCTCTCTTGATATTTTTTCTCAGCAAGGAGCACACAAGAATAAACCACAAAAAATTTGAGCTCAATTGAATAAAAGATGTGGCCTATAGAAAATTAGGAGTGTGCTCTAAAAAGCATATCAAAACTTATGGGCCCAGAAACTCAATTTTCCAAATTGAATTTCGCAAATCTAATTTTTGTGAACCCAGCAATACTGGGATGAAATAGATCTAAAATTTTCTGGCGTTCTCCGTAGATATAAAATTTTCCCCGTTTCGAGTTCGGATGCAAAAGTTATGACTGTTTTACGGAATCTGCTCGAATAAGGGTTTTAGTGGACACAAGATGCAAACCGATGGTGATACAGAATAGCGGCGGGTGGAGGGATCAACACAAACTAGAAAAGAATACAATCTAAACCAGCAACAAGACTTTGACCTAGGACATAAACTCAACAACGGAATCTGAAACTGAAATATGCAAAGGCTATGGCACGGAAGGTTCTAGGATAGGAAATAAAAGTATGGCATTGGACTATAGGACGAATGCGAAACTCTCAAACTAGGGAATAAAAGTGAACCTAATGGTATACCTTAGCTCTGATACCACTTAATGGAGACGGGGATCCCGATCTTCCGTCAGGTGATGGTAACTATCGTTGTGGCGGAGAATGACACACCGATCCGGCTTCAGATCGAAAGATCGAACCCTGCAATCTTAGCACCACAGCTCCTCTGGTTATCAACCAAGTCACAGACCAGGTTGACCTCGCCAAGAAGGCTAATCCCTGCCTGTGCAATAAAGAACACAAGCAAGAACAAGAAAGAATGCAACCAAATTGCAGATGAAAGATTAATCTCACGAGTTGGGGTCTCACAAACCGAAGAACGGCAAAACTGTTTCTTGACAGATTAATCTAAGCAAAACCCAAACCCTAAAGTAGGTGGTGGCTACTGATTATATAGCCTAAGGTATGTCCAAGGATCCCTCTTCACATCCTAAAGGTGTTCCAACACGTTACAAGGCCCAACGGCCCAAAAGAAGGTGTCGCAGCACCCTGATAGATTCTGGATGCTAAATTGTTTCGACAATTCCCATTGATTCCGAAGAGCTTTTGATGTGAAACCACTTGTATTGGCTTCCTTATCAAATTATCTTTCCATCCATATGTGGATCATCAAAAACGGAGTTCGGATGCATCCTGGGCGTCCGTTTTATTGCAGACTGGTCCTGATGGCCGAGGTAGACTCGAACTCGGATTGGACTGGGCCTCTGGCTTGGCTTGGACGTCCTTGCTGGCCTCCTACGGTGGTGGCCAAGGAGGAGGACGTCCAAGGCCATCTCTTAGGTGTTCTTCATCTTCTTGGGGCGTGCTCCAACTTGGACCTGGGTCCCAAGGATGTCTAACAAGCCCATGACGACAGTGTAGCTCCCGCCAGAAATAGTGACAGAACATATTAGTGATTTGGAGGCCTTGTTGACGTGATATTGAGATAGAACTAGATCTATTTGAAAGCTTATCAAACAAGCTTTCCATCAAGTGCTCATTGACCTCGATCGCACTCCGGATGAATGAGTTATGGCCTTCCCAATGAGGCACTGTCGGGCTACCGACGAACCAAAAGTTCAACTTTGATGAACTTCCATTATGAAACACATTTGAACCTACAATCAAATAGTGACATGTACATGTGGAACCAAGTGAATTATAACCAAAGCCACTATGCAAATGTAGGAACGAGCGCACCTTATAATCATTGTTCATATCCGAAGGTGCCATGTCTTCATCACAAACCTTGGATCCAAAGAGAGTTGAGTTATACAATTAAAATGTGCATGTGTGTGGATGTATGTGGTGGATATATATGGTGGCTAACCTATTTCTACTATACTCCTTAAAAGCATATCTCTACTTTGAAACTTGGAAACAACTTTGCAAGAAAACATAGGCTATCTTATTCATGTTTTTTAGACGGGCATCTGAGTACCCATTGTTTTAGATATCTCGGACACTTGTCCATTTTTTTCATCTCTTTTTTCTTTTTCTCTCTTCTTTTTTTATGAATAACTTTTGCATAGCCCCAAGTCTCTTTTCTACAACAAAACTTTTGAGAGATAGCAACAAGAACTTGGAGCATTTATTTGGTGATATCCTATCAAGAATATTTTTTTGGTGTTTTCTCCCCGTGTAGGAGTAAAATATTTTTAGGTGGATCTAGATGGAATGGCATGTTATTGCACCTACCCCCAGTGTAGGAGTAGTGCATATTTGGGTGGTGTGTACATGATCTTAATTTTAAGAGCATGACAAACCTCTCATAAGGGTCAACAAAACTTGACTAAACTCAATGCAAAACAAGCAGCATATATGTTGAAGTTTTTCTAATCCAAATATCATGTATGGCTTTGGTAGGAATTCAAGCTTTGTCATATAGGAGCTCATCATGTAGGATTTTTATGTTTTTTAAAAGATAAATCTCTAGAACTTTAGTATTTCTTAGAACAAGATAAACAACAGCTCAGACCTTCTCATATCATATCCGTCAATTACCTAGACTTAGATCAAGCATATGCCACCCATGAGTTTGAAGTTCAGAGTAAATTCTTATATCAAAACAGTCATATCCAAAACTCAGGAGAATTCAAGGTTGAAAACTAGTTACTTGAAAGGAATTACGACAAAACAACTATTCATCATTTCCATTGCAAGAGATTATCCTTAGAGTCCATTTATTTATTCAGCTCTTAAAAATAGAAAACTAGACACACACTTTTTATTTGATTTTATTTTTCTAGATCACACCTTACTAATATATATAAGACAAAGATAATTGCTTTTAGTTATGCATCTTCTTTTTTTAACTAGTATATAGAAAACTTAATAATAGTAAAACAAAAGGGAAAGAAATACTTAGCCAGATACATGTGGGGATGCCTTTCCCCCAAGCTGGATGTTGGCGTGGTCGAATGTTGAAGTTGAGTGATCCTTTTCGGAGCAGATTTGCTAGCAGATGTCCCTCTCATCCCGGGATGGAATGAGATGAAGACAATTGGGTGAATTTGCTCTTGATCTTGGTGCATCATCCTGCAAAATATCAACAACAATACCAAAACTCATGGAACGGGTTAGGATAAAAGTTAGCGGTCAGCTGTCTAGAGATTAGTTGTTCTTGCGGTTTAGAAATATTTCTGTTTTGGCAAATTTTTAACAGGATGTCTTTCTAATATCTTTTTGGATTTTCCATTTTAAATGCATGCAAGAAATATATATGTATGGTATTTTTAAATTTTTATGCCACCACAGTGAATATTTCCATGGGTATTTACACCGTAGATTTATTCACATGGGGCTGAGGATTTATGATGCAATGATGTAATGCAGTCATGAAACTTTTTATCTTCCTTTTCTAAATGCAATGCTAATGCAAAAAAGTAAATTTGCTAAAGTGAAAAGTAATTCATGCAATGCTAGGAAGTAAATATGGATAACTACCGATGTTACCTCTCGGCGAGGGTTCAGAATTTTAAGTCCTCCAGACAGTACTTTACTAGAGAAAAGCCCTTTATTCTTCGGGTGCATCATCTGGTCTCAGCGATGGAGACCCGGATGGCTCCACATCTTGTGATTGTGATTTAGACATTGATGTCACCTTCTCTTTCCATACCTGCTTGGTCTGTGAACTTGACTTGGGCAGAGTAGGTTTCTTAGGTTCTTCAGGTTCTTCATCTTCCTCCCAACTTTTCTTTGGGGATTGATTCTTTTGGTTTTGGGATGATCGACATCTCCTCCTAGAGTAGGACTTCTTCGACTGCTCATAAGTGGTATAACTAATAAAAAACAGCGTACCTTTTCTCTAGGGAATTGGAAGTGGACTTGTCTAGATCTGACGTAGATGATCATGTTGGTAGTGTTAAGAAATGGTCTTCCAAGGATGATGGGTGTATCATCTTCTTCTCCCATGTCCAGAACCATGAAGTCGGTAGGGGCATATTGGTCATGTATTCTTACCATGACATCTTTTGCTATTCCCTCCGAAAATTGGATTGTTTGGTCCACCATCTGCAATTACATATATATAGGGAACAAAGGTTCATTACCAAATAAATATTCATATGTTACCTTGGACATTATGTTAACACCCGATCCAATGTCACAGAAGGTCTTGAGGAAAATTCTTTGTCCAATGGTACACTCGATCGTTGGTACGCCTGGATCATCCTTCTTAGCAAGGAATGGTGAAGCGAGGAGGTGGTCGTACTCTAATAAGAGTGTGTTAATCATGTTAATTGATTCTTCTTATGACTACCTGACCTTATTCTTCCTTCTTCTCCTGTTGTTCTTCTTCTTGGCACTATTGTCTCTTTGGGCAGGTACAGCATTTGTGGATGTCCAGGAGATTGAGGATGCGGCTCTTGAATGAAAACTTCTCCATTTTATCCATGATTGTGAAGTAGATCTTTGCACTGCCCACATAGATGATGGCTTTTGTGATGCTTAGGAAAGGTCAGCCCAAAATAATGGGTGCCCTTACATCTCCACATGTTTCCAAAATCACAAAGTCTACGGGAACATATGATTGTCCCACTCGAACAATGGCATCTTCAAGAACTCCTTTGGGGTAGCAGAGTGACCGATCTGCAAGCTGCAAATGTATATTTATGTACAACAAAGTATCTCCATTAATTTGATCATAAATTACCTTAGGTATGATGTTGACACTTGCTCCGAAGTCACAAACAGCTTCTTGGAAAATATGAGGCCCAATGGTGATGGGGATGACAGGTCTTCCTAGATCGCTCTTCTTTTTTGGCAAGGTATAGTCTATCCACCTTCCTGTTGATGGTTGTATACAGTAGTATGCTGTATTATGAATATCGACAAGATTTGCAGTTTTTAGATCTTCTGGTTGCCTAGGAATCATACCTTTGTTGGACAGAGGAACAGCAACAGCCAGCTGAGCTATTTGTGAATCTATCATTTTATTAAAGCTATGTTGGTTTTTAATGGCAGAAGCAAAGCTATCCATTCTATTATTTATGTTCTCTAGAATTTTATCATTGGTAGCTACCTTTTTGGATAATCCCTCCATAAGTTTGAATTGGCCAACAATTAATTCTGTCAAGGGTGGTTGATTGAAATTATTAAAATTATTACCTTGATAGTTACCTTAGTAATTACCTTGGTAGTTCGGTCTCTGTTGCTGATTCCATCCTTGATTCTATTGAGGATGAGAGTAGTTGTTGTTGACAAAGTTTACATCCTCATGGGTCTTAGGGCAGTTACTTCCTGAATGCCCAGTGTTTCCACACTCTTCACACGTCATGCGGGAATCATGAATGTGCATGACTTCTTACTTCTCAGTAGCTCGATCTTCGAGCTTCTTCATCAGTAGGTCCATCTTGGTAGACAATATGTCTACCTCCTTGAGTTGATGCATACCTCCACCTCTCTTGAGGATCTACAGACGTTCTTCATTCCAACCTTGGTTGGAGGCCATCTTCTCTACAAGAGTTGTTGTAGCTGAAATTGTGAGTGATAGGAATGCACCTCCAGCAGCAGCATCCATAGTCTCACGGGTACTATTGGTCAACCCATGGTAGAAAGTCTGCATGAGTAGCCAATTGTGCATCCCATGATGGGGACATTCTGATATGTAATTTTGAAAGCATTCTCATGCCTCAGGGACAGATTCATCATGTTGTTGCTGAAAGCTTCAGATTCTCCCACACAAAGCATTGGTCTTGCCTGTGGGAAAGAACTTGGCTAGGAAAGGTAGTGGAGCAATTATCCCATGTAGTATTTCTATCTTTGTTGTTGTAGAACCATTGCTTTGCCTTCCCCAAGAGTGAGAATGGGAAGAGGCGAAGTAATATGGCATCTTGGGTCACTCCTTTGATGGTGAAAGTGCTATAGATCTCCAGGAAGTTTTGGAGACGTGCACTCGCATCTTCATGTGCCTTTCCATAAAACTAGCTTGCTTGCACCATGTTGATGAGGGCTAGCTTGAGCTCGAATCCATTATCTCCAACATTGACTGTTGGTCCAGTACGGATGTTGGCTGTAGTTGGAGCAGAGAATTCACAGAGAGTCTTGTTAGCCATGGCTTCAAATTCTAGTGTTAAGCTTCGCCTTATCTGGTTGTCTTCCAATTTTAGAGCTAAAACTTTCTTGAGTTTAGCCTTAGTCCTTTTAATTAATGCTTCTAGATCATCAGCATAGTTTGTTGGAAGATCAAAACTGGTCATACATTACCCTGCATAAGATACACAAGTAGACAAAACAAGGGTAACTCTGCTTGAGCAGAGGTCAATGGTTATTTTGATCATATCAATAAGTATAAGTTTATCAATACTTCCTTTTGCCTAGCTACCATCCCCGACAATGGTGATAGAAATGCTTGTTGGCATTTATTCACTTGTCACTTATTTTAGTAGCCACCTATTATAAACCTATATCTCCTAAAATTACTTTACTAGGTAGTCATCCCTAGTGTTGATGCCAGAGATGCTTGTTGGTACTACATAACATTACTACTAGAATAATACTAAGCAGTTCTTTATTATTTCATGTGACTACAAAGAATATATAAACATATGAATGAAAAGGATCTGCAAGCGCACAGATAATATACCATTGTGGCACTTCACCCGAGAGTATTCCAGGTATCGTTATTTATATTTTTACCATAGGGAAGGTCTAGCATGGACATGTATTGATAACTTATACTATTGATGGAGAAGTAAACCATAACCAATATTCTACTCATAACAGGGGTAAGTCATAGGATAAGATATATATATATGATGATGAGTAGTGATCAATGATAATGATAAATCACTCAGAGTACTCCTATCTATGGCATTAGCATGGTCAGGTAGAATATTAGAGGAATAATTCCTAAGTCATTCTTAATTACAAGTCAAAGCATATATTGATTAGTGCAATTATACCTAGTAATCATTGCTAAGACCATCGTCATATTTACACATAAGAGATATTACTAAGGAAGATTAAGAACAGAGCTTGTCTTCCTTCATAACCACATCCTATGTGCACCTACATTCGGGGAGTGGACTACAAAGGACTTAATAGGAGTGTCACATCCGTAATCTACCACATGACCCGAAATATAGGGTGTATCCGTAGGTAAATAGCGTATATGCACTACGCTTACACAATGTCGACCACCCACCCATGGATCCTTAGAGTGAGCGTTATATGAACTTATGCATGAACATGATGATAATCCAACTATACTAAGCATATAATCAAAGTAGATGATGAACATTATAATAAAGAACATAAATGAGATGAATATTAATATTGTCATAACAATTGTAGCAAGCATATAAAAGTAATTGAGATACAAAAGAGAGGGGGTACAAAGATTATACCAATCCACGCTCTTGACACGATCAGGAATCCAAGCAAAGCCTACTTGCCTCCCTCTAGACCTAGCCTAACTAGCTATGCCCTAGAATTGATGGAGCTCTGAGGATGATTAGGGTTTCTATCTTCTCAAATGACTTATCTCTCTCTGAGAGAGGGGGTAGGGGCTGGTATATCTTGGCTGGAGCATCCAACGTGAGCCCTTGGATCCAACCGACATAAAAGATGGCGTAGATGCAACCTAGGAGATGGTGGAGAACCGACATTGCGACACGGAGGCTAACAGGTGGGCCTAAGGGTCGGGTGGCCTATAGGTGGGGTCGGCCGGCCCCACCTAGTAGCCACCTGGGGTTTTTCTCGGTGTGGAGTCCTCTCGAGTCTTCTAGAGTCTTTCGATGTCCATTTCGCTGTGGATAAGCGCGATTAAATCTGACATGTAGGTCCACCTTGATGGTTTTCTAGATAAACCCTACAGAAAATACAGATTCACCAAAACTTGTGGAATTTGTTAGTTTAAACCCCTAGACCTTTGTTGGTGATTATATTTATGCCCTTATGCAAGTTATACTGACGGTTTATATTGGTTGTTAGCTACCGTCAACAAGGATCATGCATTACAAATGAAATTTTAAAAATTCATAACCTACCACTATTGCTTGAATGTTTAATTGATCTAGTGGTAGTATATGAGTTTGTTCATGAGCTAGTAAACCCAAGTACTTGATCTAATTTGGATTGCCAACAAGTGACAAGTACAACCTTGATAAGATAACCGCTTAATGTGTGTGAAGAAGCTTAGAGAGGGTTCAAACCAAACTTGGAAGCTTAGGCAAATCAATCTAGTTCAAGTCAAACATAGAAGCTCAAGAAGATGACAAGTGTTCAAGAAATGGGTATAATTGACAAATCCTACAAGTGGTTCCATGATTGTTCTTACATGTGGTATATCTAGATTATCACTTTGTTACAAGTGGTATTCATACAAGTGATATCTAGCACATCAAATGGTGGTTCCACAAGTGATCCTCAACTTTAAGTAATCATCAAGTAAAGAAAGTTCCCTCACTCACAAGAGCTCAAGGTTATCAAGTGGTATGACCCATGCTTGGACATAGGGGTAGGTGCCCTACTACAATTGGTATCAAGGTCAAAAGATCCTACATATGGTGTCTAAAGAGCTATACAAGTGGTGTCCATAAAAATGCTAGATTCAAGTGTCAACCATCTACCCCTAAGTGCAATCCTTTGTATCAATAAGAAGCACACCTTTTATGGAAATTGATGACAAAGGGGGAGAATTGATGACAAAGGGGGAGAAGTTGGAACAAAGACATGAAAATGCATCATGGGGATAAGTAGTAGTTGCACAGGGACAAAGAGGGAGCAACATTGAAGAATGGAGATGGATCAAAATTCTTGGACAAGAGAAGCACACAAGTAGGGGGAGCAAGCTCATAAACTTTGATTGGTTGCATTTGATATGTGCATATTCATGTGCTTGCTTGCATTGCATAAGTTTTTAAATTTGATATGCATGCTTGTGTGTTGTATGCTAGTTATAGAACTTGAATGACGATATGATAACTAGCATGCATAGGATGGTAGCTAGACTTTTGTTTTTCAAGCAAAAACTAGAACCTTGCTTATAATGTTGATCTCACGGGGTTTCTAGTATTTTTGTTGTCTAGCTACTCATGATGCTAAGGATGGTGTTAATAGTGCAACTCCGACTGGTATCATGCTTTAAAGGTTATTCTATACACCTTAGCATCACTTAGTAGTGGTAACACTCCCACAAATTTCATATTTATGCATGTGTGCAAACTTGAAACGAAACCAATTGAGCACACATGTAGGGGGAGTTATCACTACCAAGTAAGGTTTTATGGTGCTTATCCAAATCTTGACATAGAGCTTAAATTTGGATAAGTAGCATAAAATCCAAATCAAGTTAGGAATTTACACTTGTGTGAAGTGCTAGCTTGAAAAGAGCTTAATTTCCATATCTTTGTAGAGTTATCATCATTTACCAAAAGGGGGGAGATTGAAAGGTCCTTGTTTGGTTTTAGTAATTGAGTGATAACCTAGGTGGACTAATGTGTTTAAATGTGAGATACACAGGTGATTAGTCCACAGGTACACTTGTGTGAGCAACTCATGCCATGACGGTGAAGATGGCTTGGATTTATTGCAAGGCTCACACATGTGATGAAGGAGCTCATTCCATATGACACATGACATTGAGTCATGTGACTAAAGTGGAGAAGATCAAGACAAGACTTGGCTTGATGGACCGGTTGTAAGCGTAAAGGGCAAGTTGGAGGCTTTGGAGCGATGGACCACGTGGCAGTGAAGCTTGAGCAAGACTTGGCGTCGATGGATGAAGGCAATGGTGAAAAGCAAGTGAGGTCAAGATCGATGAACCAACAAGGTCACGTGATGATATGAAGTGGATCATATCATTTGTGATATGGTTGGTGCATGTGTTGCATCAACACCGGAGGAGATGGAATAGAATGCGCAAGGCAAAGGTATATTTGTAGGGCATTTCATTTCACCAATCATAGGTGTGTAGAGAAATTTATGACTAGTTTAGGATAGATGGTCGTACTATCAAGAGGGGCAAACTTGTTTGTATATCGGTCATCTAGTGTCACCTAAGCGATCTAACTTTGCGTTATTGCTAGGATCGAGTGGCATGGTGAATTGAGTGACTAATCCTTTGCAAAATATTTGTGAAAATGCTAACACACATTCACATGGTGGTGTACACTTGGTGGTGTTGGCACATTTGCAAAGAAGTTGTTGGAGTTGAGTTGGATCAACTTGGAGAAGAGACAAAGGTATTTCAATGCGCTCCAAACTATAGGATGATTCTTGGATTGGACTTCTGCATTGATCCATTGTGCTTTGGATCAAATATGCAAGTGGGATGTGTAGCCCTCTGAATAAGCTTTCCAAAATATCCAAGATCATTGCAATTGGACTTCGGAGCTAAGAGTTATAGCCGTTTTAGTGATGAAACATCTATGACCGGACTTTGCGACCAGACGCGTCCAGTTAGTGTCAGTGAGTCTGGTAAAGAGTTCAATCAGTGTTTTTAACGCAAATAGTAGCAACTGGACACTAGGAGAGTCCAGTCAGTGATGATCTAACGCATCCAGTCATCAAAGAGCTCTCTGGAACATCTCTGGAAGTGACCGAACTCTAGGAAAGTCAAGTCTAGTCATGGGTGAAAGGGGAGTCCTATCAAGAGCAGAATAGAGGGCACGCAGCGAGCTATTCTGACCGGACTCTACACCTGTGCGTCCGGTCACTGTAGCAGCGAGTCCGGTCAGTGCAAAAAGTGCCCAGTGAAGGGGGTAACAGCTATTTTAGCCCTTGGGGCTATAAAAGTAGTGTGTGGTCGGCCTTGGCACATGCTTGGCACCCTTGGGACTTAGTGTCAATGCTTGGGGAGTGCTAGGAGAGCCTCTAACTCACTTGTGCTTGCAAGAGTGCAAATCGATTGCTAGTGAGTGTTTCTAGTGCAATTGCACTGTGAGATTGCATTGAATGGCACTAGGTGTTCGAGTTGCAAGCCGGTGGTGCTTGTTACTCTTGGAGGTTGCCACCTCCTAGATGGCTTGGTGGCGAGTTCTCCATCGTGAAGCATGCAAGAAGATTGTGCGGTGCTCCGGAGAAGGATTTGTGAGGGGTACCGTGCTCACCTCACGGGAGCCATGAAGAGCAACACTAGTAGAGCGTGTCATTGAGCTACCCTCACTTGTGGGTAGGTTTTTGCGGCGTCCAACGTGTGGGCTTGGCGGGTGATGCCAATTAGCCGCTGAACCACCAAGTGAACGGTCGACACAACGGAGACTAGCTTGGTGGCAACCAAGTGAACCTCAGGATAAAAATCACCGTGTCAACCTTGTTCATCCCGTTGGTTTGGAATCCCCCAATATAAGCTTGCATTTATTCATTCATATAGTGTGCTTGTATTATTGTAGTTGCTCTTTGTAACTAGTTGTGCTTGTGTAGTTTGCTAGTTACCTTTTTGCTTGTGTAGCATAGAAGTAGCCCCTTGTGTAACTAGTTTACTTTTGTAGTAAATTAGTTGCCTTATTTAGTTTGTGTAGCTAAGTAAATTGAGCTCTCTAATTTGTCTTGTGTAGCCTTGTTATTGAGCATTGCTAGTGAGATTAGGAGCTATGTGCTTTTGCTTACTAGTTTGTGTATGAGCTCCCCCGGTGCTTAAAGTACTAGTTGCATAAGTTTGTGTGACCTTACTTCTAGAATTGGTTAGGTGAGCTCTAGCTAGCCCAACATCTTTGTTGTCTAATTAGGATCTTTTTAAGGTGCTTGTGAATTTAGATAGAGGGGTATAGTCTTGGCTAGACCAATAGTTCTAATTTCATATTTATTTTGATTAGCCAACGCGTTTATTTTTAGAAAGGACTATTCACCCCCTCTAATCTGCCATCTCGACCCTACAACGGGTTCTAGGTTTCTTAGAGTCGATTGGCTAGGCCATCAATCATTATGACCCACCATTTGCATATTATATGTCTGAGATATCCCCCCTGGTATGATCTTGTTTAGAACCACTTGGATATGTCTCTCATGTACTACTTTGTCTAGAACAACGCTTATTAGAGCATCTGCCATTGGATTGAATAGTAGAGGAGATAGGGGTCTCCTTGTCTAAGTCCTCTGTGAGTGATAAAGTGCAGACCCATTTTCCTGTTAACACTGATACACACCATTTCACAATGATTTTTTGCATCAAGCAGTGAATCCTGAAAGGATCAAGATGCCCAAGAGGAGGGTGAATTGGGCTAATTCTAAATTTCTTTGCAATAAATAAGTCCTACGGTTAGCCAATTAACCCCTTGTGCCTAGAAAGTGTTTCTATTGAACTAACGCACAAAAGACTTGCAACCTAAGTTCCAATCCTACTCTAGCATGGCAATTCTATGAATGTAAGAACAAGAATTGAATTGCTCAAAGTAAATGCTCAAAGTAAATAGAGAGGATAGGAAACGCGGCGATGTTTTGCTGAGGTATTGGAGAGTCTCCACTCTCCACTAGTCCTTGTTGGAGCACCAGCGCAAGGGTGTAGCTCCCCCTTGATCCGTGCAAGGATCAAGTGCTCTCTACGGGTTGATTTTTCGACACTCCGTCGCGGTGAATCACCTACAACCGCTCACAATGTGAGTTGGGTCATCCATAAGCTCTCTAGAAGATCACCAAGCTCCCAATCACCACCAAGCCGTCTAGGTTATGGCAATCACCAAGAGTAATAAGCACGAACTCTCACTTGACCACAACAAGTCTAATGAGATGGGTGGATGCACACTTTGCTATTCTTGATCTCACTAATGAGGGATCTCTTTGGGATTCTCAAATATCAATCACCTCACTAGGACCTTGCTCTTCTTGGCACTCTCAAACATGTTTCTCAACTGTTGGAATGAGCAAAAGTACCCCCACACACGAGTGGAGGTGGTATTTATAACACCGGCTGAAAAACAAACCATTATGTGCCTCTGCGGGGTGATCGGACGCTCCGGTCATGTTGACCAGACGCTCCGGTCAGTATACCCCAAACTCTAGTGTTTACGGTGTGACCAGACGCTGGACAGCGTTTGATCAGCACTGACCGGATGCGTCTGGTCGTGATTTTCCCTCTCTAGAACCTTACTAGAGTCGACCGGACGCTGCCTCTTAGCGTCCGATCAAACCAGACGCAATCACCTTGGTCAAATGAACTGATCGGACTCTGCGCCAGCGTTCGGTCAACCCAGAACCAGCGTCCGGTCAGTATTTGATCCTCCATTCACTTCCAACTCTCGATCATATGTGAATGAAGTTTGCTCCATTGGATCTAAGGGCTATTTTGGAGCTACCTAGTGCTAGTTTTAACAAGTGTGCACCACACCTAACTCACTAGACACACCTAGGTCAAGCTACCCGTCCATACCCCCCTTAATAGTACAGCCAAAGGAAAAACAAAGTCCTAAACTATTCTAAGTGTCTCTTCAACTCCAATCGACACTTAGAACTAGTCCATCCTTAACCTTATCGTCCATCCTTTGAAAACCGAAACAATTTCCATCGTAGGGGCATGACCACCTTGATTGCCCAATTGATCTCCATTACCATGACCTAACTTAATTGCCTCTACAAAACACACGTTAGTCATAGTAATCTTGTATTGTCATTAATCACCGAAACCCAACTAGGGGCCTAGATGCTTTCAATCTCCCTCTTTTTGGTGATTGATAACAATACCACCTCGAGTATGTAAAAGAGTTGAGGTTTTTAACATGCTTGGATCATATAAGCTTTTGCCAATAAGAACAAAAGTGTTAGGCAAGCTTATATGACCCAAGCCAACATGATGTACTCAAAAGATATGAAGTAAACATGACTACAAGTAATAAAGCTCATTTGCATCAGAGTAAAACATGGAAGCAAAGGCAAATGAGCATAACACAAGTGATATGACATATGACATATAAATAATTCAAAGTAGAGAGCACACATGTCATATATCACGGTCACATAGATAACACTATCACATATATAGTTCAATGCATAAAGGTAAACACACGATGAATGCATAATAGTGTATCACACAATAAAAACTCCAAATGTAATATATAAGCTAATATAATAACTAATTCCCCCTAAATATGTCACTCCCCCAAAGGCTAACATACTCGATCCCTCTCCCTCTTTGGCGTCAAACACCAAAACCTAAGGGTTGGTCGGCGAGGCTGCAGCAGACGAGCCGGGCGCTGAGGTACGAGGAGCGAGCTAGAACTGGGTGCCATCATCATCTAACCTTGAGCTCTAAGCTGTCTGACCCTCTGAGGCTAGAAGTGATGCTGAAGCAATCTGGGTTGGATCAAGGACTAGAGCTACCTATGACTCTAAAGGTATGACTATAGTAGGCTCTGATGATGCCACTAAGGAAGGGAGCGTCTCTGTCGTGCCTGTCATTGGAGCAATGGTGGTAGGTATAGGGACATGTAGGTCTGGTGGTGTAGGGTGCCCTGTCAACTCACTGAAGGATGCACCAAGGCTCCTGGACTCTGAGGTCTCTGGCACTAGCAGCGAGGATGTCTCAGCCAGTGTGAAGCCCATACAAAACGGTGTGAACTGTGGGGCTAGTAGTGACATAGCAAACCACAAGGACACCTGCTCTATAGGAGAAGCAAACTATGCTGGTGGCTATCCCTAACTCTAAAGCCCACTAGGCTATAACGCTGGAGTCATAGAAGTGGTGGCAGGCTGACCAAGCTAGGGCGAAGGCTGTGATGGTGGAGCCCCAATAGCTATCACTACATGCTGCATAAATCCAAGAAGCTGTTGCTGCATAAGGATCTACTACTGATGCATGGCCTATTGCTGCTGCTGTAGAGCCTGTGTCTGCTGCTGAATACCCAACTATTGTTGCTGGATCGCCTGTTGCTGCTGCTGGAACTCATCCTGCCGAGTCTAGAACTGAGCAAATGTAGCTGTTGTCTCCTATGCCTGGCGAGCCTGATCCTACCTCATTCGCTCAAGTATCGCAAGGAGAGTAGGGTCTGTCTGTGGGGTAGGTGGCGCTGAACTGGAGCTACCGGCCTCATGGTCATGTCGCTGAGGAGGCATCCGAGGGATAGGCTGGTAGTCATCATCAAAACTATCACTAGGGTCGCTCATGACCATCCCTTCCTACTGAGCAAGCTGCTCCTCCTCGATAGCTGCAATACCCCTGATGATCTCATCCTGCTAGGCTACAGACTCTGGCACATCAGGACGATGGCATGGCTGACTAGGTGCTATAGGTGTACTATGCCGAATCATCTATGTCATGTTATAGGTAGGGAACTCTATGGTGGCACCACTGTACTCAGCAAGCATTTCTGGCGGCCTCACTGTGACTGCTCTGTGGATAAGGAATGTGATCCAGTGAGCATAGGGCAGCTGCCTATGACCTCTGAAGCCCTCAGCTATAGTGTCCTCCATCTCTGATAGAAGAAGATCCCAAATATCAAAAACTGTCTGCTGCATCAGAGAGTTGATCAGCCACAACTGTATGCGAGTCAAGCCCTCGCAATACCCCATCCTTGGTAGCAGCGTCCTCCTCATGATAGCCTCTAGCACTCTGGCAGTAGGAGTAAGGTCACTAGGGTTCCTATGTGACCCTTCGCCGAAGGGCTCGATGAAGCAGTGGCAAACCAAGTCAGTAGGGGGCACCATACCACCATGTGGGCGTCTAGGAGGTGCAGTCTATCCATAGCAAACCTCATGAAGTCTGACTGGCTACTCCTAAAGTCTAAGTATCTCCCTGACCCTAGTACTCGTCAGTCGGTAGTCTCTGCCTCTGAATGCAAAGTATATGAAGTTATGATGCGGGTCAATAAAGAGAGAAGCATAGAACTGACGAACCCAAGATGGAACATATAATCCAGTCCGTCCAATCAAATCTGTCAGCCTCGATAGATATGCAAGGTAGGGGTGAATGTGCTCTCTAGCTACTGCAACTATAGAATCAATGTGGCAGACTCTCTGAGATCTGAAAACTACCCCACTATTGAGATAGGCATTGTAGAAATCTTCCTGTAGAGGCGTGTAGAAACCCTCAAATGCTCTGTCATCTCTCCTCGGTGGGAACCACACCTCAAAGTCCACGAACCTCAGCTGTTGTACCTACTTGGCCATGATGGCCCTCAAGTCTAGATGTGTCACTAGAGGTGGACCCTATGGTCTGGGCAGTGGACGAGAACCCCTCCGTTGTGTATCTACCCTCGATGTGACTGGAGCACGGGTACGACCGAAGCGGTGAAGCTGTGGCTAGGGTGCCTGCTCTATCTCCTCAGCCTATTGTACCTCCTGACCCTCCTAAGCCTGCTCTGCTAGCGGTGCCTACTGCTATGACTCCCCCTGAGGCTGAACCTCATCAATAGTATGATGTCGTCCTACAACCATGACGGTCCCAGGTGGACCACCATGAAGGCGCTCAACACGCTCAATTCCCTCCATCACTCATGGTGGAAGCAGATCTGCAATAACAACTCCACTACGAGCACCTCCTCTCTCGGCACGGTCTGCAGCCTCAGCAACTACAGCTACTCTCGCTGTCTCTGCATCTGGATATTTGCGCTTCTAGGTTGCTAGCTTCTTTGTTGCCTTGCCTTTAGGATCTGTAGGCTAGCGAGGTGGGGGCCTCTGATCCTCATCATCAGGACCACCTCTGACATTCTTCACTCGAGCCATCTGATAATCTAAAGAAAAACTACCGCTGACAAAGATCAACTATCAATCTATCGCTTCTGAGGTGTGGCCTCGACCCGTACTCGTGAGCTTGGCTCCAAGTTAACTGACAACTGCCACTGACACCTCAACGGCACCGACTCGCTGCACAATGGAATAGATAGGATATACAAATAAATACAATATATCTAATAGATGCGAAGCCCTAGGAAGCAAGCAATTTAGATAAGAAATTGAAATGACTGGCTTGCTACCTGACGAACTAGCGATCCGAGGAAAAGAGAAGCAACACGCGAAGAACCATCGAATCAGCAACGAAGCTAGGGTTTGCTGATCGGTGAGGATCGGTGACACTGGATTGCGATTGAAATCACTGGTAAGGATGCAATGATGAATCGATGACTAGGGTTGGCAGTGGAGGCACTGGCGTAGAGCAATGGCGAGGCAATGGCGACACTAGAACTCGGTGGAGTAGGAGTGCGGTGGCTCAGCTTGGGTGGCGCAGGCACGGGGCTTGCGGTGGCGCTAGGGCACGAGACCATGTGGTGGCGCATGAGGCTGGCGCGAGAAGAGAGGCGTGGAGTGGAGTAGGGCATGGCGGCTGCTGTGGCATGCGGTTGCTGCTGTGGTGGCTCCGGTGGCGGGTGCAGGCAGGGCACGGCGGTGGCATTGGAGTGGGTCACAGCGGTGCAGGGGCATGTCATGAGCGGCTGGAGCAGATGGAGCGGGCGCAGGGCTTGTGGTAGCGTCGGTGCGATAATGGAGGCGGGATAGGGTTAGGTCAATGGCGCGCGGCTGATATATGGTGGCCCCTGGCGTGACAGAAAAGGAAACGGGAAAAGAAACTGAGTCACGCACGTTTCCTATTGACCGGATGCTCTGGTGGTAGCGACCGGACGCTACCACCCAGCGTCCGATCGATTCCAGACAAGTCCAATTCCTCTGGAATCATGACCGGACGTGTCCGGTGGACACCGATCGGACGCAGCCAGAGTCCGGTCACCTAGCCTTAACGTCTTCATGATCGATTGGACGCTGAACCTCCTTCTGACCGGACGCTGGGAAAACACTGTTTCAGCGTTTGGTCACTCCTTCGGCAGCAGGTTCACCTCCTGTGAACTGACCGGACGCTGGACATCAGGGTTCGGTGTAGCATCCGATCACTCCTTTTCCAGCAAATCTTCAAACATGTTCGTGCTACCTATTCCCAATCAAGTCCCAACTCAAATAAGATCCAAATAAACACCAATTGGGACTGATGTGAGTGACCTCTCTCAAACCCTCATGTTTTTCAAAATATTTTGCCTTAGGCTATAAGTCTTTTTAAGAAAATAGGCAATAATAAGGCAATTTAAGATAAACGACAAAACAACATACATGCATATGCAATACTTGAAAGTAAATCTAGTTGGTTGTCAAGTTTGATCCATGGTTAAGCTTCTTCACACGCTTTACGGCGGTTATCTTAACCATGTTAGACAAGCCCTATATGCATTACCAAACATTAAACATGTTGTATGTTACAATGCAATGCAAGAGACAACATAAGCTCATCTTTTAGTGAAGTTACTAAAATCAAGCACATTGAGCTCATTCCGCAATCTACAAAATGTTGCCTCATCTAGCGGTTTAGTGAAGATATCCGCCAATTGATCCTCAGTCCTTACACCTTCTAATGATATATCATTCTTAGCATCATGATCTCTAAGAAAGTGATGGCAGATATCTATGTGCTTGGTGCGAGAGTGTTGAACCGGATTATTTGCAAGTTTTACCGCACTTTCATTGTCGCACAAAAGAGGTACTTTCTCTAGAACTACACCATAGTCTAGCAAAGTTTGTTTCATGTAAAGTATTTGTGCACAACAAGCACCCATGGCAATGTATTCCGCTTCGGCGGTCAACAAAGCCACACTATTTTGTTTCTTGGAGGACCAAGACACAAGTGATCTACCAAGCAAATGGCACCCTCTAGATGTACTTTTTCTATCAACTTTGCAACCGGCATAATCCGAATCGGAATAGTCAACTAATTCAAATATAGCTCCTTTGGGATACCAAAGGCCAATGCTTGGTGTGTGCTTAAGATACCTAAGGATTCTTTTTACGGCAATTAAATGTGTTTCCTTAGGATTAGCTTGAAATCTAGCACACATACACACACTAAACATGATGTCGGGCCTAGATGTGGTTAAATATAACAAGCTACCAATCATAGAACGGTGGAGAGTTTGATCAACCTTGTTACCTCCCTCATCTAGGTTGAGATGTCTATTAGTTGGCATTGGTGTCTTGATTGGCTTACATTCATCCATCTTGAATCTCTTAAGAAGATCTTTTGTATATTTCTCTTGGGAGATGAAGATCCCTTCTCTCATTTGCTTTACTTGAAAATCAAGAAAGAATGTAAGCTCACCAATCATGGACATCTCAAACTCCTTCGACATCAATTCACCAAATTCTTTGCAAGAATCTTTATTTGATGATCCAAAGATGATATCATCAACATATACTTGACAAATGAAGATATGCCCATCAAGCTTCTTGGTGAATAGTGTGGTGTTGACCTTCCCAATGGTGAAGCCCTTCTCAATGAGGAAATCCCAAAGGCGCTCATACCAAGCTCTTGGGGCTTGCTTAAGCCCATATAATGCCTTGGACAACCTATAAACACGATTAAGATATCTAGGGTCTTCAAACCCAGAAGGTTGATCAACATAGACTCACTGTTCGCCTAAATGGTTGTTTAGCCCGTTTACACACCGTGTAAACGCTACACAGTGGTGCGTCGTTTCCGTTTAATCACCCGTTTACCCCATTTAATTAGCCGTTTAGCCCGTTTAATGGGACGTTTTGCCCGAATAATGGCTAAACGGTAGGTGACCGATTGTTTACAATTTAGCATTTAGGAAAACATTGCATAGACTAGTTCATTAATAAAGCCATTTAAAATGCACTTTTCACATCCATTTGATATAATTTCATTTCATGATGTGATGTATATGCAAGAAGGATATGGATGGCTTCTAATCTTGCAACCGGTGCAAAGGTCTCTCCAAAATCCAAACCTTCAACTTGAGAGAACCCCTTTGCAACTAGTCTTGCCTTGTTCCTCACAACAACACCTTGATCATCTTGCTTGTTGCGGAACACCCACTTTGTTCCAATGACTCTTGCACCTTTAGGTCACTCTTCAAGAGTCTACACTTCATTGTGGGTGAAGTTGTTCAACTCTTCATGCATGACATTTATCTAATCCGGATCTTGAAGAGCTTCTTCTACCTTAGTAGGCTCAAAACAAGAGACAAAAGAGTGATGAGCAATAAATGAAGCAAGTTTTTGTGAGCGAGTCATTACACCCTTTGATGGACTCCCTATGATGAGATCTTGTGGATGATCTTGTAGTAGAGGTGTATTTCTTCTATTGACCACTTGAGGAGGAGGTTGTGGAGCATCAACATCTTGTGCTTGTACCACCATTTGCTCATGGGAGACATGAGTGTCTTCATTTTCTACTCTCCCATCTTTTTCACCATCTTGTGGCACATTTGATGAAGAGGGTGGATCAATCACTTGTACATCATCTTCATCATCTTTAGGCTTGATGTCTCCAACCAGAATGTTCTTCATAGCCTCCCTGAATGGTTCATCACCTACATCATCAAGATTCTCATGTGCTCCTTGGAAGCCATTAGATTCATCAAATTCCACATCATATGTTTCTTCAACCAAGCCTATGGCATGATTAAATACTCTATATGCTTTGGACTTTGATGAGTAACCAACAAGAAAACCAATATCACAACGTCTTTGGAACTTCTCTAGGTGTTGCCGCTTCTTATAGATGTAGTATTTGCAACCAAACACCCTAAAGAAGGAGACATCCGACTTCTTTCCATTTAGCAACTCATAAGGTGTCTTGCTAAGGAACTTTTGAAGGAATAGGCGGTTGGATGCATAGCATACGGTGTTGATTGCTTCCGCCCATAGAGCTTCGGGGGTGTTGTACTCATCAAGCATTGTTCTTGCAAGAGTGATCAATGTCTGGTTCTTCCTCTCAACTACACCATTTTGTTGAGGAGTATATGTTGCGAAGACTTCATGTTTGATTCCAACTTTATCACAATAGGCTTCTATGTTTGTGTTGTCAAATTCTTTGCCGTTGTCACTTCTAATCTTCTTAAGCTTCACTTCAAATTCATTTTGGGCTCTCTTGGCAAACTTCTTGAAGCAAGATGCAACTTCGGATTTATCATGAAGAAAAAATATCCATGTATACCTTGAATAGTCATCAACAATCACAAGACAATAAAAATTTCCTCCCAAACTCTTATATGTTGTTGGTCCAAATAAATCCATATGAAGGAGCTCTAGCACTCTTGTGGTTAACATGAAAGCTTTGGTTGGATGAGTATTTGCAACTTGTTTGCCGGCTTGACATGCACTACAAAGCTTGTCCTTCTCAAACTTCACATCCTTCAACCCTCTCACCAAATCATTCTTCATTAGCTTCTTGAGTGAGCTCATCCCAACATGAGCAAGTCTTCTATGCCATAACCACCCAAGTGTTGTTTTAGTGAATAGGCAAGTCTTCAAATTTGCATCTTTAGAGGTGAAGTTCACTAGATATAGATTGTTGTATCTAAATCCTTTGAATATCACTTGTTCATCATCCTTCTTAGATACAACAACTTCCTTCTCAGTAAACAAACATTGGAAGCCAAGATCACACAATTGTCCAACGGATAGCAAGTTGAAGCTCAATGAAGCAACATATAGCACATTTGAGATAGAATGATCATTTGATATTGCCACTTTGCCCAATCCTTTAACCTTGCCCTTTGAATTATCCCCAAATATGATTCTTTCTTGTCCATCTACTTCTTCATCTAGTGAGGTGAACATATGAGGATCACCGATCATATGTTGTGTGCAACCACTATCAATAACCTAATGACTTCCACCGGTCTTATAGTTCACCTACACACAAGAGATCAAGCTTTAGAAACCCAAACTTGTTGAGGGCCCTTCACCTTCTCAACAAGTGACTTTGTAACCCAAATTTTCTTAGGCCTATTCTTGTTGGGAGGTCCTAAGAACATAACTTTCATCTTTCCACTAGAATCCTTTCTAAGCATATAGTGAGCATTGAAGGCAAAGGGTCTAGTATGCTTAGGCAAGGGTTGTGGTGGTGGAGTTTGGCACTCATGAGCAAAGTGGCCTTCTTGTCCACACTTAAAGCATCTCTTTGGCTTTGGCTTTGATTGTTGTTGTTGAGCTTGAGCCTTCTTCTTCTCTACATTTGCCACATATCCAATGCCACTTCTATCCATCTCCATGATGGTGTTCATTAAGAGCTCACTTTGAAGGTGCTTGCCTCTTGTGAACTTGCTCAATCCAATCTTAAGATGCTCTTTTTCCAACTTGAGCTTTTTGTTCTCTTCCTTGAGTGCATCACTACTTTTATCTTCCTTGAGTGCAACCTTATTCCTCTCTTCCTTGAGCTTCTTGTTTTCTTCTTTTTGCTTCTCATTCTCAAGGACCAAATCATCATCATGATCAAGGGTTTCTAGCACAATGGTGTTGTGGGTTTTGAACACTTAAAACTCTTTCTTAAGCTTTTCATTCTCTTGCTTGAGCTTGACATACTCATCATAATCATTGCACTCAACCACTTGCTTGCCTTTGCCACTAGATCCTTGCTCAATGCTCTCATCAATTAAATCATCACATGATGTAGCTATATCAATCTTAACAACATGGTTAGTAGCATCATGTGGCTCATTGGGTAAAAATTCTTGAGCAATGACAGGACTATCATGATTAATCTTAAGGGTAGTATATTCTTCTTTTAGCTTGTTGTGGCTAGTGATGAGCTCTTTGTGCACCCACTCAAGTTTATCATGTTTATCTTTAAGCTCTTTCTTAGAAGATTTAAGCTCCTTGAGTTTGGATGATATAGCTTCATTTGCTTCTCTAAGCTTAACACTAGATTTTTTGGCTATGTCACATTTAGCTAAGAGAGAATCATTCTTAATCTCAAGCTTTTCATTTTTAGCTCTAGTATTTATAATGATCTTAGTGTATTTCTTTAGCAATTTAGCAAGATCATCATAAGTAGGTGATTCATATTCTTCATCATCGCTATCACTATCACTATCATCATTATGAGCATGATCATCACCACTGCTATCATCATCATGTGATACCTTTCGTTCACCTTTGGCCATAAGGCATAGGTGTGTAGAGGATGATGGCGGTGATGGCGGTGAAGATGATGAAGAATCAATAACAATAGCGGCCACCTTCTCGTCGTCACTATCATCATCGGATGATCCACTAGATGAATCAATGTCCGTGAGCCAATCACCGATGATGTAAGCCTTTCCACTCTTCTTCTTCTTGTGGAAGTCCTTCTTCTTGCCATCTCTCTTCTTATATGGCTTGTTCTTTTTCTTCTCATCTTTATCTTCATTGCTTGAGTCATCTTTCTTGCCCTTGTTCTTGTTCTTGAACTTGTCTTTCTTGGGCTTTGTGCATTGGTGAGCTAGATGACCAAGTTTGCCACAATTGTAGCAATCCATCTTGGAGATTGGCTTTCTTCTTGAGCTTGTGAAGAACTTCTTCTTCTTGCCATCGAACTTGATGCCACTCTTGTTGAGCTTCTTTAGCATCTTGGTGGTTTTCTTCACCATGAGAGCAAGGCTTTCATCATCAACTTCATCATCACTTGAGCTCTCATACTCAAGCCTTGCTTTGCCCTTCTCTTGGATAGCTTTGAATGCTAAGTCTTTTTCTTTCTTCTTTATAGAGGATGAGCCATCTTGAGGTGTGATGTGCATGTACATCTCATGAGCATTGATCTTTTCCAAGATTTGTGTTGGTGTAGCAAAGGAAAGATCACCTTGATGTAGCACGGTCACAATATGCCCATATTTGTCAATGGGGAGGACACTCAAGATATTTCTTACAACATCGGATGGTTGCATTTGAGTGAGTCCAAGCCCATTAACTTCCTCTACAAGAACATTCAAACGTGAATACATCTCATTAGCATATTCTTTAGGAAGCATTTCAAAAGAGTTGAGCTTTTTCATGACAAGATGATAGCGTTCCTCACGCTCACTCTTTGTTCCCTCATGGAGCGCACAAACATCCGACCATAGTGCATGGGCGTCTTTGTGGTTCCTCACCCGATTGAACACATCTTTGCAAAGACCTCTAAAGATGGTGTTGCGAGCCTTTGCATTCCATTTTTCGTAATTCACCTCATCGCCTTGTGGGTGTGTGGGATCCTTAGGTTTTGGAAAGTCTTGCGAGGTGGCTCTAAGTATTCCAACATCTAGAGCTTCTAAGTACGCCTCCATACGAATTTTCCAATAAGGAAAATCGTCCCCCTCAAAGATAGGAGGAGGTCCATCCCCGTGAGATATCTTTCACTAGGCGGTTAAGCCTAAATATGTGAGCATGAGGCTCTGATACCAATTGAAAGGATCAAGATGCCCAAGAGGGGGGTGAATTGGGCTAATTCTAAATTTCTTTGCAATAAATAAGTCCTACAGTTAGCCCAATTAACCCCTTGTGCCTAAAAAGTGTTTCTATTGAACTAACACATAAAAGACTTGCAACCTAAGTTCCAATCCTACTCTAGCATGGCAATTCTATGAATGTAAGAACAAGAATTGAATTGCTCAAAGTAAATGCTCAAAGTAAATGCTCAAAGTAAATAGAGAGGAGAGGAAACGCAGCGATGTTTTGCCGAGGTATCGGAGAGTCGCCACTCTCCACTAGTCCTCGTTGAAGCACCCGCGCAAGGGTGTAGCTCCCCCATGATCCGCGCAAGGATCAAGTGCTCTCTATGGGTTGATTCTTCGACACTCCGTCGCGGTGAATCACCCACAACCGCTCACAATGTGAGTTGGGTCATCCACAAGTTCTCCGGATGATCACTAAACTCCCAATCACCACCAAGCCGTCTAGGTGATGGCGATCACCAAGAGTAACAAGCACGAACTCTCACTTGACCACGACAAGCCTAATGAGATGGGTGGATGCACACTTTGCTACTCTTGATAACACTAATGAGGGCTCTATTTGGGATTCTCAAATCTCAATCACCTCACTAGGACCTTGCTCTTCTTGGCACTCTCAAACATGTTTCTCAGCTGTTGGAATGAGCAAAAGTACCCCCACACACGAGTGGAGGTTGAATTTATAACACTGGCTGAAAAACAAACCATTATGTGCCTCTGCGGGGTGACCGGACGCTCCGGTCAGTACACCCTGAACTCCAGTGTTTACATTGTGACCGGACGCTGGGCAGCGTCCAATCAGCACTGATCGGACACGTCCGATCGTGATTTTCCCTCTCTGGAACCTTACTGGAGTCGACCGGACGCTGCCTCTCAGTGTTCGGTCACTTGACCTCTCAGCGTCTAGGCAAACCAGACGCAATCACCTTTGTCAAATGAACTGACCGGACCCTGAGCCAGCATCCGGTCACACCGGAGCCAGCGTCCGGTCAGTATTTGACCCTCCATTCACTTCCAACTCTCGATCATATGTGAATGAAGTTTGTTCCATTGGATCTAAGGGCTATCTTGGAGCTACCTAGTGCTAGTTCTAACAAGTGTGCACCACACCTAACTCACTAGACTCACCTAGGTCAAGCTACCCGTCCATACCCCCCTTAATAGTACGGCCAAAGGAAAAACAAAGTCCTAAACTACTCTAAGTGTCTCTTCAACTCCAATCGACACTTAGAACTAGTCCATCCTTAACCTTGTCGTCCATCCTTTGAAAACCGAAACGATTTCCATCGTAGGGGCATGACCACCTTGATTGCTCAATCGATCTCCATTACCATGACCTAACTTAATTGCCTCTGCAAAACACACGTTAGTCATAGTAATCGTGTATTGTCATTAATCACCGAAACCCAACTAGGGGCCTAGATGCTTTCAAATCCAAAGATCTCAAAACCCTTTCCCTCTCATGACTTGTTCTAAGAAAGACAAGCTAACGCTATCACATGCTTTCTCGACTCAATCCAGAGAATTAAGCCTTGCTCTTTTGATTTTCTTAGTTCGTGTAGAACTTCATGTAAGGCTAGAACAACTTCAAGAATGTTTCTTCCTTCGATAAACCATGTCTAACTTCTTCCTTAGCGACAGCTGACCAGAGTCAATCTATTGGTAAGGGTTTTTATAAAACACTTGTAGTCCACATGGAGAAGGCATATCAATCTATACTGCTTAATATTATTAGCTTTATTTGTCTTAGGAACCAAAGTGTTCACCCCGAAGTTCAGGCTTTTAATATCTAACCTTCCATTTTTAAAGAATGATGCTCCAATAATCTCTAACCCTCTTCCACTAAGGAAGGCCTTCTGATGTAAAATTTGTCTAACTTAGAGACTCGCATTCTGAAGCCAGAATAGAAGGTAATGTATTTGATAGCCTCGTCTCACAAGCCGTGTTTGGCCAAACAAATCTATATCGATATCTCTTATAAAGCAATTCTCTACTTAAGTTATATCCCAACATGCACGACATCCACATGATCTCTCACTTACTATCAACATCATCTCTCACTAATAGTCATGTCACTAACTATTCACACAATCATTCACTAATAGCCTTGTCATTCGACTAACTTCCAACATCTTAACATAAACTATCCACATCATCTTCACTAAGCACAATGACTATATATAAGAAATATAGAAGACATCCATATATTACTATTTGTTTTGTTTTGTCATCTTATAATTTGATCTAATTCTATTAGTTCTTTATTATTGAATTATTTTATTGCCTTGCCCAATTTTAATAGGAACGAATGCAAGACATCTAGGTTTAACTACATACAATGATTTTATCTCTACGAAAGTCTCGCAGAAACAAGCGAAATATCTTTCTAGTTCTTATGGAAGTCCATTACATGACTCATAGTTTCCGGTTTCCCTCTTACTTCGTCTTCTGACTACGAGGACGTTATAATGCTCTTCCTTCTCCTTCCATGAGCAAAGCGGTGGAAAATTATGTATCTCATCCTGTCCAAATGCCACTTTAATTTGACCCGACCTTCTATTTCATGTAATTTTTTCCAGCTGAAAAGTAAACACAGCTCATGCTCACAGGTCACAAGTCACAACGCCTCTTGGACGCAACACCATGGTCAAGATATGGGCGCACGACACGCGCGCATACAAAAGCAGTCAGTCTATTCGCTGATTGCTTTCAGAGCTTATCAGTTAGCTAATAGTATTTTTCTTTCACAATAAATCAGCACCGACCAAACTTATTAGTCCAGAAATCAACCAAGATAAGTACGTGCAGCAGGAGGTAGAAAAAAAATGTCTCGGACCCTCGGTTTGACGCATCTCTCTCTCCTGCTTTCGTAGTGCCTGCTGCCTTGCTGTGGCGACTGCAGAAATGCAGCCAAGAACGACAAAAGATCATGTGCAATGCCAGATCTTCCCAGAGTCTCTCTCTTTTTTACCTCGTCTCACAGCCCCACCCCCAGCTCCGGTGCATGCGTGCTGCACGCCATTGCCATTCATCATCATAAAGTAAATCTAAACCAATTATCAGCATGCTGCACGTATGCCATGAGAACACAAGTACGTGCAGACATCAGAAGCAGGATCAAATGGTTCATGTTCATCGTCTCTGTTCATCTGCAGTGCGGCGTCGCTGGCCTCACTGCCCATGTTCTTGTGTTCATGCTGACAAGGGAATCACTGGCGACCTGATTTAATGCGCATATATAGCGATTATCGAGTCGCATTTGTTTCGCTGAAATTTGGCTTATGTTGATGCTTATGTTAATTTGTTATAAAAGAAAAATATTATTTATTCTCTGAAAAGTACTGCTAAAGTAGTGGTGAACATGGCCAACAAGGGCTCCTTTGAATGGCGGGGTGAAAAAAGCATGTGTATTTAGACCTCAAAGGGAATTGTTTTCATGCACATGCCACCCTCTCCCCGCCAGGTAACTGTAGCCTCACCGGGGAGGAATTTCTGGACACAGTTTGGATGATATAGGGATATAAATCTCGACCAACAAAAATACATTCAAACAATGATTCACTGTTAAATGTGGAATCCCATTAATCACGGATCCAACCAGCTTTTCCTCACCCTGCAACAAATCAACTAAGAAAGGCAAAATTAGTTGCTAAAACCAAAATGCAACAGAAATTCTTTTCTTAGGAAAATAGAATAATAGATATTATATAACTGTAAGGTAATAACTGCGTATATATTCCTTAATGGAAGAAAATAGAAAGAATGGTAACTAAAAGCACAACATAGTATACTAAGCATGCTTCACATACATGAAGAGTGAAGTTGATCCTCGAAGAAAAATAATTTGATTTCACTGAATAAGGGTGTCCTGATAATTTGCCATCACGGCGTGTCTGCGTCAGTCCCTCACGGAGGAGAGGAGCTCTGGATCCCGCCGGGTGCCATGGAGATTGGAGAGGAGAAGCCGGAGGCTGGTCGCGCGGGTGCCGCTGCTTCGAGTTGGAGAAGGGTGCGCTGAAAGCCTAGCCACCATGGCAAGGCACGAGGTGGCTGGACAAGCGAGCAGATGGGGAACGGTGGCGACGACGCCTAGGCGGCGAGATCCAGCGTGCGAGCGAGCGAGAGACCGTGACCGCCGACCGGGAAAATAGATCGCGAGTCGGGAGACGATTTTTCTGTGCCCCCGGGGAACGACGAGGATGGGGCTCCAAAAGCACGCGTTTATTTGGGTCTGATCTGTATCCAAAGGAGCCCTATAAAGTACTTGTCTTTCCCGTGGTGCTGAACCGGTAGCGCCGACCGCCGCCATGGCCGGCAAGTTCCCGTCGGACCACCTCAGCGCTGCCCTCCTCCGGGAGACGGACCCGGCCGCCGCGCTCCACCTCTTCCTTAACCCGCCGAACGCCACGCCTTCCACCCCATTCCGCTACTCCCTCCGCTGCTACGACCGCATCATCTCTCCAAGCTTGCCGCCGCGCACCTCTTCCCCGCCATGGAGTCCATCCTCTCCGGCCTCCCACCCGCTGTCCCCTCCTCCTCCGGTACTGGGCCTCGAGAGCACCTCCTCTGCCCAGTCATCTCCGCCTACGGCCGCGCCCGCCTCCCTGCCGCCGCGCGCCGCACCTTCGCTCACCCGGCCTTCCCCGAGCCCCGCACCGCCCATGCCGTCAACACCCTCCTCACCGCCCTGCTCGCCTGCCGCTCCCCCCTGCGCGACCTCCTTGCAGTCTGCCGCGACGCCGGTATCTCACCCAACGAGTGCACCTATAACATCCTCATGCGAGCGGCGGCAGCGTCGGGCTCCCTCGAGCACGTACGCCACTTGTTCGACGAAATGCTGCTTCTGGGAGTCTCGCCAACTGTCGCCACGTTCGGCATCATGGTCGCTGCACTATGCGACGCTGACAAACTGGAACAAGCATTCGAGGTGAAGGAGGCCATGGTTAGGCGATACAGCGTGTCGCCAAATGCTTCTGTCTATGCCAGTCTCATCAAGGGGCTCTGCCAGAGACGGAAGGTAGATGCCGCAATGAGGCTCAAGGATGAGATGGCCAGGAACGCAGAACTTGTGCGAGGTTCAGCTGTTTATGGTACGCTTGTACGGGCATTGTTCCAGGTAGGGCGCAAAGATGAGGTAGTTGGATTGCTGAAGGAGATGAAAGAGATGGAGATCGCGCCTCATAGGGTGGTGTTCAATGCCATGATTGCCGGTTTGTGTGAGGATGAGAGAGATCCTGGTGCTGCATTGGCTGTGCTTGATGACATGCAGAAGCATGGGTGCAAGCCAGATGGGGTGAGCTATAGTACTTTGGTTGCGGGTCTGTGCAAGCTGGGGAAGTGGCGGGACGCGGCTGAATTAGTCAAGGACATGCCAAGGCAGGGCTTCCCTCCGGATGTGGTGACCTAGGGCGTGTTTGGTTCACTTCCCAGCCCAGCCTAGCTCGCATCAGCCAGCCAGGCCCCCTTTGGCCAGGTTGAGCGCATGTAAGGGGTGGTTGTTTGGTTGGGTGGCTCCCAGCAGCCTGGTCACATGCAGCCGGTGTTTGGTTTCCTGAACCTGCATCGGATTCAAATCAAGAGGATGCAGGAACCATGTTTGGTTGCCTGCATAGAAGCTGGTGGAGTTACCACTTTGATTTAGTGGTAAGGTTACCACCAGCAAGTCCAAAGTTTGCTACAACACTTTGTTTGCAATGAATATTACATCATATTGGAAAGCTAAATTAAAATTACTAAAGCCCGGACTAATATTATTACACCCTCCACTAAAAATTACATCATTTTGCTACAACACTTTGTTTGCAATGAATATTACATCCTTCTTTGCAATGCATACCGCATGCTCCACTACGAACACGCCATCGGCTTCATTTTTTCTTCAGCTTTTAGACCATGGAATGACAAACAAAAAATTAAAGTTCATCAATGACATAAGGCATGTGCTCAGTATAATAAACCAAAACATCATTGGCATAAGGCATGTGCTCAGTATATATAAAAAAACCTCATCATTGGCACAAGGCATGTGCTTAGTTTTAAAAAACGTCATCATTGGCATTAGACAAAAGCTCATATTGAAATGGTCACATCATTGGCAAACAAGATCAGATTAGTTCTCAGATCATCAAGTTCACATCAATGTCAACACAGGCAAAAAGAGATGCACCAGCTAGGTAAAGAATGCAGTCTCAGGTATAAGAAAACAAGCATCACAGGCAATGGACATGTGCTCAGATATAAGAAAACAAACATCACAGGCAATGGACATGTGCTCAGATATAAGAAAACAAGCATCACAGGCAATGGACATGTGCTCAGATATAAGAAAACAAAAATCACAGGCAATAAGGCAAGTGCTCAGAATGAAATTGTGCAAATCACAGGCACAGGCTGGTGCCCATATCAAGTTCAGAACCACAAGGTTCACACCATTAGCAATGGACTCATGGTCAGATTGCCACCACTAGGTTGATCTAGGTTGTAGGTGCAGGGTTATCTAAGACACTAACTATATGTTAGTGTTAGTAAGTAAGCTATGCAGGATTAGATCAACTGCACAAAAGAGAAGGTCAACCCACTACACATCCACCAGCTGTAGTTAGGTATGCACAAAAGAGGCACTGCACAAAAGGATCAACCCCAAGCTGTGAAGCCTTCACATGTAGTAGTGCTTGGCCAAGTAGGTCCTTAGCCACAGCTCACGGTGGGAGTCAGACATCTTGACAAAAGCTGAACCCAAGGCCTTGTTGTCCAGCAAATGGCCATAAGCACACATCAGTGCTTCTTCAGTGAAGCCTGGCACAAACATAACAACACCATACAGCTCAGGGTGGGAATCCTCAACCTTGGTCGACCTAATAGCATCAGCAACATCCTTCACTGCCTCTGCCATGCCAGTGAACAGAACAACATCCTCTTCTGCCAGCATGGATCTCTTCCTCTTATTACCAACTCCTCCCTCACTCTTGGTATCCTCAGGAGTCACAGTCTTGCCACTGTTCAGGATCTCAGTCTTCAGTGAGCTCTCAGCACAGTCAGATGGTGTGCCAAGTGGCTCATTGGAGCCCATAGCCCACTTGCCTGTTGCCTGACCATTGGCAAAGATGACCATCATCTGCTTGTAGTGTTGTATGGGCTTGTTGAGCAGTGCAGCATCATTGGGGTGGTCCTGCAAAATGAACTGTCCCTTGTTAGCCATAATGACAAAATGTTTCAAAGAGACATCTAACAAATCAAGTTGTAGTATCACAGGTTCTTGCTCACCTTGGTATGACCATTGTAGTGTTCCTCCTCAAGAACAATCATACAGTTGTCCTCATCCCACTGAGCTCCACTAAGGTCCCTCAGCTTGGACAGTTTCACCCACCTCTGCCTCCACTTCCTCAGGTGGTTGTACACCTGGGTACCACTAACTTCATGACCACAGAACTCTTGCAGGGCCTTTGCCACCTTGTTCAGGTGCACTTCTTTGAAGCCCTTATCAGTCCTCACTCCAGTGGTAATGAGCTGGCACATCTGCTTCAGCACAAAGGCAGACATGGGCTCAGTCCACCTCAGAGAGGTCCTCTGCTGAGCAGGTTCCTGTGATGCTGGTATGAAACCAGTCACATCATCCCCAGCAACCACATTGTCACCAGCCAAAAGACCACCATCCAGTCCAGGGAACACAAGGTCATCAGCAGGCATCATCTCCTCAGCCATAGCCTAATTCATCATTGCACATGCCCAGAGCCTCAGCACAGGTGTTTTGTATCACAGAAAAAAACATCATTGCACATGCCCAAAGCCTCAGATCAAGTGTAGTATCACAGGAAAAAAACATCATTGCACATGTCCAAAGCCTCAGATCAAGTGTAGTATCATAGAAAAAAAACATCATTGCACATGCCCAAAGTCTCAAATCAAGTGTAGTATCACAGAAAAAAAACATCATTGCTATTGCCCAAAGTCTCAGATCAAGTGTAGTATCACAGAAAAAAAAACATCATTGCACATGCCCAAAGTCTCAGATCAAGTGTAGTATCACAGAAAAAAAACATCATTGCACATGCCCAAAGTCTCAGATCAAGTGTAGTATCACAAAAAAAACATCATTGCTATTGCCCAAAGTCTCAGATCAAGTGTAGTATCATAGAAAAAAAACATCATTGCTATTGCCCAAAGTCTCAGATCAAGTGTAGTATCACAGAAAAAAAACATCATTGCTATTGCCCAAAGTCTCAGATCAAGTGCAGAATCATAGGAAAAAAACAGCATTTGTCCATGAATAAAATGAATTATAGGCAACTTAATGATACATAATAGAACTCTAGATTCTAGAAAGACCCCTATTAGCCCACATGTGATTAGCCCATTCATCCCTCTGAAGTGCCCAGGCAGCATTGTCATCCATATGAGCAGGATGGGGCTGACTGTTTGTGTCATTTGGTACCCAAGAGAACTCTTCTGGAATAACCTCATTAACCCCAAAACTAAGGATCCAGTTATGCATTATACAACATGCAAGCACAAGCTTGATTTGTGTCCTCAAGCGATGGAATGGTTTGTTGGTGTCAATGATGCGAAAACGGTTCTTCAGAGCCCCAAATGCCCTTTCTACAGTTACTTTCAAACTAGAGTGCCTCAAATTATACAACTCTTTTGGGTTGGTTGGGTAGTTCCTATTCCCATATTCTTTAAGATGGTACCTACAACCTCGATAAAGGAGGAAGAAATCCAGGCCGACAAGCATATCCAGCATCTACTAAGAAGAATTTGCCTAAAACAAATGTGGAGTTCAATTAGATTCATCATTTTGCAGTTACATTTGCTTCTTATTATCACAGTTGATTTAATTACCTGGTGGAACCCTCAACCCATCCTCTCTCTGTAATGCATCAGCAAGAATTGTGGCATCATGAGCTAATCCCTCCCAACCAGCCAGCACATAGGTAAATTTCAAGTCAAAGCTAACTGCTGCTAGCACATTTTGTGTGGGGGCATTCTTTCTACCCCTAAATGTAGCTTGCATCTTGGCTGGAACTTTGGCAAATACATGAGTCCCATCAATGGCCCCAATGTAGTCCTACATGGCATCCAAAATTGCATAGTAAATTGACATGAGCTAATGCAACAATATCCTAGCAGCTATATGACAGGTTTTTTTTTACCTTAAAGTAAGGATACCATCTATGGCTGTTGCTAATCTTTACTGGTGTCTCATTGCTTGGAGTTCTAATCATCTCTTGTCTAAGCTCACCAATAGCATACAACACGTCTTTAAAATGGCGGTGGACTGTCTCTATAGACCTTCTCCAATTTTGCTTTACAACTCTAAATCGTTGGTTATGACCAACAATATGGAGAAACATTGCAACTTGCTCTTCAACACAAGAATTTATGTTGTCAGCAAGTAGCTTCTTCTCCCTAAGCAAGTTGCACAAACTAAAAAAGGGTGCCCTTCTCATTCTAAGCATGTTCACACACTCTATATCATTGTAGTTGTAAATTAAGTTCAAGTTCCTTTGGCGCTCCTCATCCCTAATGCTCATTGGACCATAACTGATCTGAGGCCGCTGACTCTGAAGCATTCTAAGTCTAGCAAACAGCAGGGCATACATAGCAGTGATAAGAGCAGCAGCACGAGTAAAAAGAATGCGTCTCTTCTCTTCCAAGTCCATCTAGAAAAAATGAATGGAATTTAAGGACAAATGCTCAGAATGACAATGTCATCATCATGGACTTGGACAAAAGCTTAGAAAAAGGATTCATCATATACTAGAACATGCTAAAAATAAGACTTTCATCATCACAGACTAGGGCAATAGCTCAGAAAAAAGACATCATCATAGACTAAGGCAATAGCTCAGGACAAAAGGAATCATCACAGACTTGGACAATAGCTCAGACAAAATGGCAACTTCATATACTTGCTCATAATCTCACAAAGTAGGACATGCATCCGAATCCAAGAACGCAGGACTCACTATCGCACGGTACAGATTAGGGGGGAGGCGAGAGGGGGAGTAGATATACAAAATACCCACGTCAACAAGCAGCAGCACCAGCTAAAGCCCAACCCAGCAGGTGAGGGAGCTCAGATCTGCAAGCACACAAGATAAGAAAAGAGGATTAGCATACACAAAATAGGATTTTTACTTGAAAAAAACAAGAAAACAATATGAGACCTAAGAACAAGGATCCATACCGCAATAACAGCCAAGAAATCAGATCTGGTGTGCCTACAGCGAGATCAACAAACAATGGTGACCTAGGGTTTCAAATCGCACAGAAAAATGGAGAAAGAGAAGGGGAAAAACTCACTTGCTTTGAGAGGACGCAAATCCACGGCACCTGCAACAAATCGAGATAGAGGGTAGGCATTAGGAGGCCACGAATCCATCAAGATCACCCGGGGGAGGAGGAAGAGGAGGTGGAGCTTACCGGCGGCGCAGACGGGGAGCGACAAGAAGAAGAAGAGAGGGAGGTGGTGGGAGGGAAGATATATAGGCGGTGAATGGCGGGAACGGGGGAGGTAACCCTAGGATCTTCGCACCATCTCCCCGTGCATGGAATCGCTAGGCACGCGAGCTCACGGGAGCACGGAGCGAGCCAGGCTGAAGAAAAATAGCCGATTTGGGCGTTCCTCGCGAGCCAGGCCAGGAGACGGCTTTTGCACGAGCGGAGCCTGGCTCGGGACGGTGGCCAGGGAACCAAACATAAGCAGGCTGCATCCGGAGAGCCTGGTTTGCCCTTATGCAGGCAACCAAACATGCCCCTACAGAATGCTCTTCGACGGGTTGTGTGCTGCTGGTGAGTTTCATGAGGAACAAGGTTTTGGGTGACATGCTTGTCAAGGGTTTTGCACCAAGAATGGATGGCGCAAGGAAGTTTGTTGAGGGGGTTGAGAAGGAAGGAGACGCAGTGTTACTGGAGTCGGTGTTGTGCAGACTGGCGAAGGTGAATGGGAGAAAGCTGTAAGTGGTGTGTTCAATGATCGTGCAAAGTTGAGGTTAGAGAAACAGTAGAGTCTATAAGGTTCACTTGATTACGTATCTTTGTGGATTGGGTCCACATTGATTAGTATTAGGCCCTATTCGTATCTCTTATAATCCGTTTGATTTTTTAGTTGGAACAGTATTTTTCTCTCACGACAAATCAGTCGGAACAGTGTTTCGGCTTGTTTTTTCAGCGAAGCGAACGGGGCCTTAGTGTCGGTGTTTTGAATCACCAGCTAGTAAATTTCTAGTTTGCGCGTCTGACCCGGATGGCTATTCTCAGAGAACACAAGGATCTATACTGGTTCGAACAGAACGTCCCTACGTCTAGTCTATGCTGTCCGTGTTACCGGCACTTGATTTGTAGTAGGGGTTACAAACAGGCGAGAGAGTGGGAAGGTTCCAAGTCTCTGGTGAAAAGAGTGAATTTGATTGAGCTCTCTGTCTACTGTCGAGCGCCTAAGCCTTTAGCCACTAAGACGTTTTAGATGCGTGGGAATACCCCCTTTTTCCCCCACTGTGGGGCGCTCTGCTTCCCTATTATAGATGAAGGGGAAGATGCATATTACATCATAGAGAGAGACGAGGAGAGGAAGGCTTCCATGATTGCAACATCTTCCATCTCCTTTACATGGGTCCCGCCGGCCCTGTAGATGACGACGGGGATGGCTCCACGTCGTGGCCCTGTTCGTCACTGGCGCCGTACACGGGCGTCGTCAGCCGGTCGTGGCGCTCCATCTCATCCCAGCGGACGGTATGGCTCATTGACGCCCAGTGCTGTTGGTGACGTACGGGGAGTAGGAAGCATAGCACCGGCACGCCCGGTGCTGTTGGCGATGTGCGTCCTCAGATGTGGCCCATCGTGGCCGCGGGTCATGTCAAAATGCGCCTGCTCCCCTTTTGGCGTCAGAAGTTTGACCCTGGACTTGTACTTTTAGACTTATAGTGGTTGGGGCGATACGGACCTCTGTTGGGCGAGGCGGAGCCCACACCCTCGGGGTCGGGCAAGGCGATGCCTGCGCCCTCAGGGTTGGGCGAGGCGGAGTCCGCACCCTTGAGGTCGGACGTGACGGGGCTCTCGCCCAAGGGGTCGGGCGAGACAGAGCCCACGCCCTTGGGGTCGGGTGACCTGGATCCCGTGTCCTTAAGGTCGGGCGAGATGAAGCCCATACCCTCAGGGCCGGGCGAGACCAAGATACGCTCTTGACCATCCGAGGGAGTTAGCGTTCGCGGTCATTAGCTTCCTTCTTTCGAGTATCTCTGATACTGATACCCGACAATAGCCCCCGAGCCTACGAAGGAGTAGGATACTCCTTTAAAGGCTTTTCGGATGAAAGGATTCTGAGGATCTTGATCTCCCTTTGTGGGCCATGGGATGTCTTGGTATGGTCGAGATTCCTTTCTGTCGTGTTCGAACTCCTCAGGAGCATGTAGGTGAGCGATTCGGGGGATCAGAAAAGATCTCTCTTGATTCTGATTCCTCCCTAGGTTCCGACCGACCCACCATTGTTATTCGACCGCGTATTCGGTCTCCTTGCGAGTCCAACTCTCGAGCCCCCGCGCGTGGCAAGGTTCTGGTTGAGGGGTCAACTCGTCTTAAGGTCGTCCTCCCTCAATCGTGTTTTCAATAAAATAGAGGGGCTAAGCCGTGCCATGTTTTCCTCGATGGACGAACCATGGTGCTTGGTGAGCTGTTAACGGGCAAGTTCGAGTGGGGCCTTGGCTTCCCGTTCGCGGGGATCCAGCATGGGTCAGCTGGTGACAGACTCTAGGTTCCTGATGGCTAGTCCATATAGTTCTCGGGTCTATTCGATCGGTCCTGAGGGCTCGTTGCCTTTCTTCGAGGAAAAACCATGGACCGTGCTCTATCAAGACTCGAACGTGGGCTGGGAGGCCTGCGGCGCTCATGCGCCCAGGTACTAGCCGCTAGCGGTCCCATTCCGTTCCACCCCTCACTCTAAAGGTGTCCTAGAGCGGTTGTGAACTCATCGGTGGGCCAATCTTCGAACTCTGGAGCCTTAATGGGTCATGGGAGTGTTTTTAGCTCCATATCCCTACTTACCTATGACGGTTTCAGCCTATCGAGGGGGCGAACCGCTGTTTGGCGTGCCCTTCGAGGAGTGGCTAGGGATGGCGTGTGCATGATTTCCGGAGAGGCGAAGTGACAGGACATGGCGGGCGTGTTGATCTTGGCGGATGGTTCGCCTCTCGTCTCACCCCGCCTTATAAATAGCGGGCTCCCCTTCATGTTTTGGTGCACAAAACTACAATCTTGCCTTCTTCGCCTCTCCGCCGCTGGCATTCGGATCTGCTACCTCTGCTAGTCCATTGCTAGCGCCCCAGATCCGTAGCTTTCGCTTCTCCGCCGTCGCTAAAAAGTCCTTGCTCCTCCATCTTCGCTTTCCATAGAGTTGTGGTACCGCTCCGACATCACCCATGCACGTATGGTGGGTCTCACCAAGCGCGGTCTTCTTTGCAGGAGGACTGACTCGATGGTGTGGCTAGTTCTCAACCACGAGGAGGTGCCAATGCCACCCGACGGTTACATCATCTCCTTCACACCCTTCCATGAGCATGGGCTCGTTATCCCCCTCATTCGTTCTTCTAAGGGCTGCTACACCACTACCAGGTCGAGCTGCAGCACCTCAATCCAAACAGGATCCAGCACATCATGGCCTTCATCATGATGTACGAGGGGTACCTAGGGATCGAGCCACACTTCGAGTTGTGGAGGTACTTCTTCGCCATCTCCCTGAATAGGAAGAAGGACAGAAGCAGGGAGATCTCGGTGCTGATGGGATGCATGGGCATCCACCTCCGGGGGCAGCGGGCGACCGAGTACATGCCCTGCCAATTGTCTAGATCTAATAAGGGGTGGCACGTGCAGTGGTTCTACTTGAAGAACGACCCCGCCGCCCCTTGCTGGACTTCACCGGGCGTTTGATCAAAGAGGCACCATCAACGTGCCGTGGGGGCCACCCGACAAGGAGAAGAAAAGGATGTGCGACATCCTCGAGGCCGTCGTGTCACCTAGGAGCCATGGCCTTCATGGGGCCAGCGTCATTGGAGCAAATCACGTGCGTTGTTCAGGATGCTGCCCATCGTGGAACTCGGCGGGATTGTGCTCGCTTAGGGGCTCTGCTTCACAACAGCAAGATTGTGCAGCGCATCAAGGAGGCAATGGATGAGTCCAACGCTGTGTTCCTGATCTCGGGACATCCCGTGATGCAGCCGGAGCCAACTTCAATGAGCTATCGGTGGATTTGGGCTTTCAGGCCTTTATCGCATCGCTGTCGAAGCATGCGGCCATGAGGGCGGCGAACCATGCCATAGATGAGTGGAGGAAGAAGGAAAAGGATGACAAGGAGAAGAAATGGCGGGCGAAGGAGTGGGTGAAGCTACAGCGAGGGAAGTGGCGCCAATGCTCGTTGGAGGAGGAAGATGAGGAGGAAGAAGAAGAGGAGGGGGGCGATGGCTCTGGGTTGCCTATCCCGTGGGATGATCTAGCCGGCAGGTACGAGGACCTGCCTTCGCCGCAAGCAGGGCCCTTCCTATGGCATCTCCTAGAGCAAGAGGGGCAGGACTCACCCTAGGAGACGATGGGAGCGAGTTGCCCTACTCCACCCAGGCCTTCTATGGTGCCCCCGAAGCCGAGGAGAGCCAGTGGCTCTACCTCGTCCGAGCCTCCTGAGCAAAGGGAGGGCTCCAAACGATAGTGCGATGAGGAGTCACAGCCGGGGTCAGGCGGGCCGGCCCTGAAACATCAACGCCCGACGGCATCAAGGTAAGCTGAGAGTTTTTTCATTCTTTTATTTTTTGAAGAATTTTTCACCGTGAACTGACTATTGTGCCTCCTAGGACCCATTTGGCACCATGCCAGAGGCTGGCGGGAGCGTGGCTGGGGTGACCATAGGGTCGACCGGGTAGGCGCAGTCGTCGGCCGCTTCTAAGGGAGGGCAGGCAGCGAAAAGCGCGTCCGGGGCGCCAATGGCAAGCGCGATGCGGCCAGGCGGGGCCGCAACGCCATAGGCAGAGACAGCATGGCCGAACCCATCGTCTACGTTGGCAGGCGCATCGATGATGGGGCAACTAGGGCTGTCGTCCGGGCAGACGACGACACCTGTGGCGGGATAGACGGAGGAGGTCGCGCCTAGTCCACCCTCGGCAGGCGCGATGACAAGGTAGGCTTCCTCGTCCACGTCGCCCGGCCCCTCTACTGTTGAGGGGCCCGCTCTAGAGGAGTTGCGGTCATGAGAGGGGTTAGCACTGCCTGGGGTCGGCATGGAGGCATCTTGGCCTCTAGTCTAGGTCAGCGGCGACCCTCACACCTGGGGAGGACCCCAGATTAGGGGGCTGACCGTCAGGACCTAGGGGTGACGCTCTTCACCCTCAATGATGCCGCAGAGAAGAGGGAGTGGGGAAGCGTCCATGTAGAGGTGGGGATCATGGTCCACGCCCTGACCACCGCACTGAGTTCGCTACAAGATGTCATCGCTCCGATTGGCTAGGTATAGTGTATCCGCGTTTCCGACCTTCGTCTTCCCTTTTCTTGCCTTTTAACTCATACCCTTTTCGCAAGTTCTCATGGACTGTAGCTAGGAGAAGTTTGTGTTCCTTCATAATGAGAAGGGCATTTGGGATCGCCTCGCAGTGGAGGAGTAGCTGTGAGCCGTGAGGGAGCGGCTACGTGAGGAACTGGCCACCCAGCTCGTTGTTGCTCATCAAGAAGTGGCCGAACTTGCCCCTATTTGCTAGGAGTTGGCTGACCTCTGGATCAAGTACGTGGAGGCTCGTGATGACGCCTATGATGCTAGGGAGAAGCTCTTGGACCTGGTCAAGAGTATGCACATAGATGCCATGGAGATCGAGCGCCTATGGATGGAGCGTGATGACGCCCAGTGGTGGATCAACCTCCTAGAGGTCGTGCTATGAGGGGAGAAGGATCTGAAGGCCATGGTAGAGGCGATGACCGCTAGACTCGCCGTGGAGGTTAGCCAGCGCCAGGAGCAGGCTCAGAACTTGGAGACTGAGGTGGCCCAGCGGCATGATGAGGCGTGCAAGCTCTAGGCGGACGTGGACGGTAAGCCCCTGGTCTTCCTTTGTTGTGCTTCTCTCTAGGATCCACGGCAGGCTTTTCGACATGGCTTGTGCGTGTTTTGGGCAGGTCTTGATCACAGGCTTGGGGCGGAGATGACGAAAAGCCACAGCCTAGAGAAGGAGCTCAGTGAGGTGAAGGCCACCCTCCTAAAGGAGAGCAATGAGCATGAGACCCTACGCATCACTGTCTAGCTAGTCTATGATGACCTTGAGCTGGCCCCGGCATAGGAGACGAGCTCGCAAGATGGCGAGGGATGCAATCCGCTTTAGTGTTCATCGATCGTTCGTGATCGCTCGTTCTCACTATGAGAACATTGATCTAGAGACGATGAGCTAGAGCTTCGCGCCCAGTTACTCCAACACCGAGCTAGAGGACATCGAGAAGGAGATGGCCCATCTGGTGCAGGACTTATCTGCCAAGATAGAGGATGAGATCATTCTCTTGAAAAATTAGTTAGTTAGACCAAATAGTGACCTTGTAATAAATGGATAGATTTTAATTTTTGCTATGGTTGAACAATCTTTTGGTTCTTCATCCTTTTTTATAAAAAGGTTAATGTGTTCTGACCCTTTCCGTGATTAAGGCTATAAAGCTTGGGATGCGAGCGAAACAACTCTGATCACGCTGGTGAGCAAAAATGTCGTAGCCGCTGGGGCGTAGGTTTCTAGCAGTCCGACGAGTTTTACTTAGGGTTTGTTTCCGCAACCCTTACTTTGAGATCTTAACATAAGGGAGGGTCAGGCACAGAGAATGTCTCTGAGTAGATATACTCTTATTAGCCCCTGAGTGATGCCCGACCCCCTGCCGTTGCTAGGGTCGGGTGTCACTAAATATATAGGGAACGATAGCGAAACCGATAAGAGAAAACATTTTTGTATTTCTGAAATATCATTCTTAAGTATATGCATAGGCTAGGGGTAAAAGCAACATAGCTGCTCGATGTTCCATGCATTGGCGAAGACCTTGCCATTGATGGTCTTGAGCTTGTAGGTGCCTGGTTGGAGCACCTCCACGATGGCGTACGGTCCCTCCCATTTCGAATTTGTTCCTCTAGACAAGGCGAAGTACCAGGTCCTTGAAGTTGAAGGCCCGACCCCATACTCGATGGCTGTGGTACTGGCATAGTGCCTGCTAGTACTTGGTTGAGCAGAGGAGGGCAACGTCGTGCGCCTCGTCGAGCTAATCCATGGCGTCCTCGAGAGACGCCTTGACTCCCTGCTCGTTGTACGCCCTGACCCTCGGCGCCCCATAGTCAAGGTCGGTCAGGAGGATAGCCTCGGAACCATAGACCATGAAGAAGGGTGTGTAGCCGGTGGCCTGGCTAGGGGTCATCCTCAAGCTCCAGCGCACCGTGGGAAGCTCCGCGACCCAACGCCCACCAAACTTGTTCAACCGGTTGAAATCCTAGGCTTGAGACCTTGTAGGACCATGCTATTCGCGCACTCGACCTACCCATTCATGCGGGGGTGCACCATGGTGGCCCAATCAATGTGGATATGGTATTCGTTGTAGAATTGGAGGAACTTCTTCCCGGTGAACTGTGTGCCGTTGTCCGTGATAATGGAGTTCAGGACTCCAAAGCGATGGATGGTGTCAAGGAAGAATAACACGGCCTACTTGGACTTGATCATAGAGATTAGATGAGTCTCTATCCACTTTATAAACTTGTCTACGGCGACAAGCAAGTGCGTGTAGCCCCCAGGCACTCTTTTGAGAGGTCCAACCATATCGAGCCCCCAGACCACCAATGACCACATGATGGGGATCGTTTGGAGTGTTTGGGCCGGCAGGTGGGTCTACCGGGCATAGTATTGACACCCTTCGTAGGTGCGCACAATCTACTCAGTGTCAGCCACCATGGTCGGCAAGTAGAAGCCCTATTGGAATGTGTTTCCGACCAGGGTTCTGGGTGTGGCATGATGTCCGTAGACCCCACCGTGAATGTCCTTCAGCAGTTGCCTCTCTTGTTCGATGAGAATGCAACGCTGCAGGATCTTGGTGTGGCTTTGCTTCTAGAGCTCCTCCTCGATAATAACAAAAGTCTTAGCTCAGCTTGTGATCCATCGAGCCTCCATCTTCTCCATCGGGAGCACTTCGTGGAGAGGCCAATCGAGGTATGGGGCCCTCCAGTTAGCTAGAGGGTCGGGCTTTGCCACTAGACCTTTGTCAAGCTCTATGACTTCGAGGTCGGAGGGGGTGGGTGGTCGGTCAGCCCTCGAGCCTAGGGCAAGTAGTGTGTCCTCGGTCTATCCCTATTCCTCATAGTGGACCGAAGGCTTGTGTTGATCGTTGGCGAAGACGCCCGTCAACACTGGCTCCCGGCTGGACACCATCTTCGCTAGTGTGTTGGCCTCCTCGTTGAGCCACCTCGGGATGTGATTGAGTTTGAGGCCATAAAACTTGTCCTCCAGCTGGTGGACTTCTCAATAGTAAGCAGCCATCTTGGTGTCGTGGTAGCTTGACTCCTTCATGATTTGATCGATGACCAGCTATGAGTCACCTCAAACGTCAAGCTGTCGGATGCCCAACTCAATGGTAATGCATAGGCCATTGATGAGCGCCTCATATTTAGCCACATTGTTGGAGGCGGGAAATGGAGGCGGACCGTGTACTTCATACATATCCCAAGGGGCGAAATGAAGACTAGCCCCATGCTGGCCCCTCTCTTCATCAGCAACCCATCGAAGTACATCGTCCAGTACTCTTGGTCAATGGCTACTAGTGGCATATGTACCTTGGTCCATTTCACAATGAAATCGGCCAGTGCTTGGGACTTGATGGTCGTCCGAGGGGCATATGAAATGCCCTGACCCATCAGCTCGAGTGCCTACTTGGGAATTCTCCCTGTGGCATCCTGGTTTTGGACGACCTTGCTGAGAGGGAAGGACGTCACAACCGTCACTAGGTGTGACTCAAAGTAGTGACGTAGCTTCCTCTTGGTGATCAGGATGGCATACAAGAGCTTCTGGATTTACGGGTAGCGAGCCTTGGAGTCGGACAAGACCTCGCTAATGAAGTATATGGGGCGCTGCACTTTGAGGGCGTGTCCCTCTTCCTCCTACTCTACCACCAGGGCGGCGTTGACCACTTGTGTGGTGGCCATGATGTAGAGTAGGAGCCGCTCTCCATCAGTTAGGGGGGACTAGGATTGGGGCTTTCATTAGGATTTCCTTGACTTTGTTGTGTGCCTCCTGAGCCTCAGGAGTCCACGCAAACCGATCGGTCTTCTTCAGAAGTCGGTACAGCAGGAGGCCTTGTTTGCCAAGGCATGAGATGAAATGGTTAAGCATGGCGAGGCACCCCATAACTCGCTGCACTCCATTTAGATTCTAGATTGGACCCATCCTCGTGATGCCCAAGATCTTCTTTGGGTTGGCTTCGATGTTGTGCTCGGAGACGATGAACCCAAGCAGCATGACCCTAGGGACCCCGAAACACATTTTCAGGGTTGAGTTTGATGCCGTTTGCTCGTAGTTTTGTGAAGGTCTTCTCTAGGTCATCTATGAGCTGGTCGGTCTGTTTGGACTTGACCATGATGTTGTCTACGTAGGCCTCAATGGTTCACCCTATGAGGTCTCTGAAACACTTGAGCATACATCACTGGTATGTAGCTCCCGTGTTTTTTAGACCGTAAGGCATCGTAACATAGCAGAACGACCCAAACAGGGTGATGAAAGAAGTCACAAGTTGGTCGGACTCTTTCATGGCGATCTGATGGTACCTGGAGCATGCATCAAGGAAGCAGAGGGTTTCGTACACTAAGGTTGAGTCGACTACTTGATCTATACGTGGCAAAGGAAATGGATCCTTTAGACACGCCTTATTGAGACTCATGTAGTCAACACATATTCTCCATTTCCCATTCTTTTTCGTACAAGGACAGGATTGGCTAATGACTTGGGATGATACACTTCCTTGATGAATCCGGTCGCCAAAAGCTTTGTGATGTCTTTGCCGATGGCCCTGCACTTCTCCTCGTCAAAGTGGCGCAGGCACTGCTTCACCGGCTTGGAGCCTAGCCTGATCTTCAAGGCATGCTCGGTGACTTCCCTTGGGATGCCCGGCATGTATGAGGGTTTCCATACGAAGATATCTCTATTGGTGTAGAGGAAGTCGACAAGCGCACTTTTCTATTTGGAGGAAAGCGTGGTGCCGATGCGCACCACTTTGCCCTTAGAGCTACTAGGGTCTACGAGGACCTCCTTGATGCCCTCCATGGGCTCAAAGGATCTGGCCGACCGTTTGGAGTCGGGTGCCTCCTCGGTAGTCCCTTCCTTGATGACCATGAGCTCCTCGGAGGTGATGATTGCCGAGGCATTCTCGCAGCACTCAACCTCTCACTCCTAAGCACGTAGGAAGGTGGTGCTGACGGTGATGACCCCATGCAGGCTCAGCATCTTGAGCTTTAGGTAGGTGTAGTTGGGGACGACCATGAACTTCGCGTAGCATGGTCATCCTAGGATGGCGTGGTAGGTCCCATGGAATCCAACCACCTCAAAGGTGAGGGTCTCCATCCTATAGTTGGCCGGATCCTTGAAGGTGACAGGTAGGTCGATCTGCCCGAGCGGTACGGCTTGTTTCCCCGACACGATGCTGTGGAAAGGCGCCCCGGTCGTTTGGACGCGTGACCGGTCGATGCCCATGGCATCAAGTATCTCGGCGTACATGATGTTGAGGCCGCTGCCTCCATTCATCAGCACCTTGGTGAGGTGCTTTATGTCGATGATCGGGTCGACCATGAGCAGATACCTCCCCGACTATGGGATGCTCTCCAGGTGGTCAGATCAGTTGAAGGTGATGGTGGACTCCGACCACCAGAGGAAAGACGGTGTAGCCAGTTCAGCCGCGTAGATCTCATGGCGTGCGATCTTTTGGTGGCGCTTGGGGTCATAGGCCACTGTCCCACTGAAGATCATGAGGCAGCCATCTGGGGTCAGAAAGCCACCACCCTTCCCTTTAGCGTCGTCTATCGCCGTTAGGCTTCTTTCTCTGGTTCCCCTTATCGAAGCCATCGGACAGGAACCGCTTCATGAGGGCGCAGTCCTTGTATAGATGCTTGACAGAGAAGGCGTGGTTCAGGCATGGCCCCTTAAGCATCTTCTCGAAGTGGTCGGGAGCATTCTCGGCGGGCGCCGACCACCTTTCCGCTCAATAGTGGCTGCGAGCGAGCCCTCGTGCTATTGCTTGTTCTTCTTCTTATTCAGACGGTTAGAGGGGCCCTCACCGGCGTCCTCGTCCCACCTCGCTTTGCCTTTGGAGCGATCAAAAATCACTCCGACCACCTCCACGCCTAAGGCATGGATGGTCACGATGTCGAGGAGCTACTTGGTGGTCCGAGGGCCCTCACATCCCAACTTATGGACCAAGGACTCACAGGTGGTCCCAGATAGGAAGGCTCCAATGACGTTGGCGTCGGCGACATCAGGCAACTCATTACATTGCCCGGAGAAGCTTCGGGTGTACTCGCAGAGAGTCTCTCAGACTTCTATCAGCAATTTTTTAGATCCTAGGGGTTCCCAGGGTACGTGTAGGTGCCCTGTAAGATTCCCACAAGATCTCCGTCAAGTCTGCCCAACTTTGAATCTGGTTGGGCGAAAGGTGCTCCAGCCATGTTCGCACCAAATCGCCCAGGAATAAGGGGAGGTTGCGGATAATGAAGTAATCACTATCTGCGCCGCCAGCTTGACAAACAAGTCGGTAGTCCTCGAGCCAAAAGCTAGGGTTCGTCTCCCTAGAGTACTTTAGGATGTTGGTCGGCGGTCTATACCGGGCGGGAAAGCCTCGTTGAGGATGTGCCGACTGAAAACTTGGGGCCCCGGTAGGTCAAGGCTCGGGCTCCGGTCTTCGCCGCTGTCGTAGCATCTGCCATGACGAGGATGGTAGCGGCAGCCAACCTCCTCTCTCTTGTCACCTCGTCCATGCCTACGAGCATCTAGGGTGTTGCGTGCATCACAGTTAGGGATGAGACGCTCATGCACCGAGACCATGGCAAGTCCCCCACTGTCCTATGGCGCCTGGTCGACGGACATGTCCTGAAGACATGCACTGACTGGCATCAAGCTCATGTCGCTGAGACAGTGAGCTTTCCACCTGTTGCACCGCTGCTCGCTCAAGCAGCGTGCAGATCTCATAGTGGGCCCAACGGTCTTTGGGTGTCGTGGCTCTGGGATCCTTCGGAGCAGGACCACCATGGTAGCTATGTTCTGACTTGCAAGGGGCAAAGTGTGGGAGGCCTTTGTCGTCCTCGATGATCCACCGGTTTACATCGTAGGCCATGGCGCATGCGCGGCCACCATCCCCGCGACGCTTGATCTCGCGTTCGAGTTCTGCGTGCTCATGCTCTATTTGGAGGCGTGCATCTTCGAGCTCCTGATGTCGCGCCCTTAGCTATTCCACCTGCATACTAGGAAGGCCCCCGCATCTTCTTCGACTTCATCATCAAAGTTGTTTGGTGGGGTAGTCCCTCCCTCATGGATGCTTTCGATGCGTCCTTCAGGGGTACCTGTCATAAAAACATTCTCGCGATGGGTGATGGCTCCCACTACTGGAGTCAGAGTCGAAGATCGACTCTAAATCTCCCGTGAGAAGGTCGTGGAAAGACTCCACGACGTAATCGGCCATTCCCACGAATTCGTCATTCGTGAGAGGTGGGTACATGTGTTGTACCACGAGGTGACCAATGGTCCTCATGGCATTGCATAGACCAAACGGGAATGCTGTCAGGTGTCCCGGGTGAGATATTCCGAGGAGAGCGGCTCCCCTCCGGAAAGCTACGTCATGACGTCGGCGAAGGAGAAGGTGAGGCAGTGCACATCCTCTCGGGATGGTTGGGGTCCTAGGAAGGCGTCGAGCTGACGCTCCAGCCTCCCGTAATCGAAGCCGAGGAGCTAGTCGCTCCTGGGGACACGGGTCTCTAGTGTGTGCAGTTGCAGCTTCTCGAGGGCTTCGACGGTCGCGTTGAGGCCGGTGGAGCGAAGAAGTTGGACGGGGGCAGGAGCCCGTGCCAGCTCTCCCTCCATGGTGATGATGAAGTCCAGGCTCCTGGAGCGCATGTGCGTGCCCGGGACCCAACTAACGATGTGTCTAGCCATTCATAGCTTGTTGTGGACAACGAGACGTGCAAAAGGCCCCTATCTGGCGCGTCAACTGTCGGTGTTTTGAATCACCGGCTAGTAAATTTATAGTTTGTGCATCTGACCCAGATAACTGTGCTAGGAGGACACAAGGATTTATACTGGTTCGAACAGAACGTCCCTACGTCCAGTCTGTTGTTGCTCGTGTTATCGGCACTTGATTTGTAGTAGGGGTTACAAACAGGCGAGAGAGGGAGAAGGTCCCAAGTCTCTGGTGAAAATAGTGAGTCCGGTTGAGCTCTCTGTCTACTGTCGAGCACCTAAGCCTTCAGCCGCTCAGACGTTTTAGATACGTGGGAATGCCCCCTTTTTCCCCAACCGTGGGGCGCCCTGTTTCCCCTTTTATAGATGAAGGAGAAGATGGAGGTTACATCGGAGAGAGAGAGAGAGACGAGGAGAGGAAGACTTCCGGGATTGCAACGTCTTCCATCCCCTTTACACGGGTCCCGCCGGCCCTGTAGATGACTGGGACGGCTCCACGTCGCGTTCCTATTCGTCACTAGCGTCGTACATGGGCGTCGTCAGCCGGTCGTGACACTCCATCCTGTCCCAGCAGACGGTATGGCTCGCTGACGCTTTCGCTGGAGGCCGTACGGGGAGTAGGTAGCACAGCACCGGCATGCCCGGTGCTGTTGGCGACGTGCGTCCTCAGATGTGGCCCGTCGTGGCCGCGGGTCACGTTAAGACGCGCCTGCTCCCCTTCTGGTGTCAGAAGTTTGACCCTGGACTCGTACTTTTAGACCCATAGTGGTTGGGGCGGTACGGACCTCCGTCGGGCGAGACGAAGCCCGTGCCCTCGGGGTCGGGCGAGGTGGAGTCCGCGCCCTCAGGGTCGGACGTGACGGGGCTCTCGCCCGAGGGGTCAAGCCAGACGGAGCCCGCGTCCTTGGGGTCGGGTGACTCAGATCCCGTGTCCTTGAGGTCGGACAAGACCAAGATAAGCTCTTGACCATCCGAGGGAGTTAGCATTCGCGGCCATTAGCTTTCTTCTTCTGGGTATCCCTGATATTGATACCTGACAATTAGACAAATATTTTTTTTAGTTTCAAATTGCTGCCTGATTCGAATTTATATCGCTGGCAATTTGGATCACTAGAAATTTCTTAATTATAAATATATATTTGGTCATATGTGTATAATGTACGCAATATGCTTATAGTTGTAGTTAAGGATTTTCTAGCATGCTTCTGGAGACATCATTGTGTTCCCTTTGATCTTAACATGGTCAACTGCATCTAAATACTTGAATGGTACGAGTATATTGATATTTATACTTTAACCGTATTTTTTGTGAAATTTGTTGGACGCCTGTCAGTCAAAGGTTTATGCAGTGCATTTGTGTAGACTGTTTGATTAATGCCTAACTTGTGTAAGACTTTTCGCAAGGTCTGCCAAGTTGTGCCAGCCACAAAAAGCGATGAACAAATATGGCGCCACATGTCTGACAAATTTTTGCATGAAAATGGCTCTGAAATGTGCGGTATAGAGCTAAGAATATTTGATGTGCCATAGTTGTGTTGTGAACCAAACTTGCTAAGAAATTATGTTGCGCCTGCCTTTGCTTGGTAAAATGTGAACATGAAGCAAACATGCCTGTTTTTTTTTACTGATACCGCAGTGTGCAAGGGTGGATTATGCAGGACTGGTGATGCAGATTTCTTCGAGGATCAACTTTTAAATTAGCAAAGCTCAGCTACTACTTTTTATTTGATTTGCTCTTGGCAGCACCATGGACAGGCTGGGATAATTTTATTCCACCATCTGAAAAAGTGTCATAGACAGGCAGTATAATTTTCTTTTAGAGACCAGGTTTTATTAGTATTTATAGTACTAATATAAAAGGCGCGGTACACCAACACCACAAAATTGTCTTTCTATTTTGGAGGCCGGTAACCCAAATAATTGTATACTGTGCTTTCTTTTATCTCATACAGCTAAAAAGAATAAAGTGTGAATATTTTTTGGTACGCCATTTGTTTTGGTTCATCCGTCTGCCCACACTTGCGATCCCACGACATTCTCCTTGATTGAATATTGCCTACCATGTGATAGAGGAATCACGGCAACATAGGAAGTAGAAAATTATTGTGTTATCCATATACACATTGCATGTTTACATGCACCAGCATACATGGCAACAAGCAAAAGGAAAGAGAATTAAGACAAAAGGAACCTCTTTGCATTTCTGAGAACCTTGCCAAATCTGCCTACATTTAATTACTTCCCCTCTTTGCATTTGCAAAAGGGATAGTTTTTTCCTTCTTTCATTTGGTTTTACGCTCACGTGTTTTATCGCCCTCGCTTGCTGTTTCTTGCTGAAATTACCCTTGGGTCTGTTCAGTTTGAATCCTTTTCCCATACCTCCGTTCCCCAATCCATGGTCCATCGCGACAGTAGACACCAGACACCATTTCTTGCATGAACCATAATTGATGTCATCTGTCTTCCATGGCTCAGCCTCCCAATCCTAAGAGAAAGTCCCTACCTCTCTCTGACTAGAGATCTGGCCTACAAGAGGATCTCCTCGAGTCCATCGGGCAGCGTCTCACGTCAGGCCACGACACGGCGTCCTTCCGATCCGCTTGCTCCCCATGGCACGCCACCGTCCCGTTCGCGACCTTCGGGACGCTCCTGGTGCTCCTGCTCGACCCTGACTCGAACCGCGTCGGCTTCTACTGCGTCCCGAAGAAGAAGGTCTTGTCTAAGACGCTGCCCGATGTGCGCGGCAAGGTGGCGTGCGGCTCCTCATGTGGGTTGCTGGCGCTCATGGACGAGGTAGCGTCCGTGATGTTGCTGAATCCATTCGTCGGTGCCCATGCCCCCTGCGCTGAGCTCCCACCAATAGGCGAACACATCGTGGTGGTGTCCTCATCGGAACGCGTGTCTAGGGTCCACGACCGGTGGGTCCTTCATCCCACCAATGGCTACGGGGACGCGGATGCCGCAGGCAGAGCCATCAAGCTAGAAGACAAGAGGGACGTGTTCTTCCGTGAGATCGTGCTCTCGGCGTCGCCGGCCGCGAGTGCGTGGCCATGGCCATGCTTGGGTGCTCCATGGAGGTCCATTCTGCCGAGTTGGAGTCGACAGCGCATGGACGTTGCTTGACACCAAACTGGAGTTCTCTGTGGGGTCCATCGTCCACTGTCAAGACAAGTTCTTGGCGATCGACTGCACTAAAGAAATCTTCGTCTGCAACTGCAACGTCGCCGGCGCTACTCCAACCACAACGTTGCTGCCATCGCTGTCGCCACCTGCGGGGCTCTACTACCGCAGCTACCTAGAATCAAATGGTGAGCTGCACATTGTGGGTGCCATGGTGAGCATGTTCCATGAGACACAGAGCTTCACCTACAGCAGTGCGATTTACATGTGCAACCTCCACAACCGTACGCCGAAGTGGTCTAGGGTGAGGGACATCGGTGATCAGACATTGTTCGTGTCTAAACATTTCAATAAAAACTTCAGTGGAACAAGTGTATCCAAATACAAGGAGAACAAAATCTACATGTCTGAGCCATTGAATGGGGATCCATACGACTTGGTCCATCGATTGGAGATTGTTGATATTGCTACCGGCGCATCCGAAGTGAAGCCCGTCCAGAAAAAGATGCAGGGTTCCGTTGGATTCGACCCAATCTCTGGAAGGATCATTGCAAGACATCAATCATCTCATAGCTTCGGACAATATCGCAAAGCTACTAAAAACTGTAACCGTACCCTCACCTCAAATATTGTCCAGATAAATGGATTACAATGAAAGAAATAGATATTGAAGATTTCTTCCTACCAATATAAAACATTATCTTAACCGCATCACAGAAAGGTTTATAAAGTAGAGTTTGTGAGCCTGCGACGCCGCGCACTCCATGACTGTGTTAAATTCATAAACTTTGCTTTTTGGATTAAATGTCACTTTAACGTTGGTATTTAATTTGTATAGTATTGTTATCTTATCATGCGATCCGTGTGTTTTTAGTATAAATCGTTAGTTATCCCGTAGCAACGTACGGGCATGCTACCTAGTATCTGAAAAAGGGTAATTTCGAGTGCCTAGCCACCAAGATCGCTGCCTATAGCAGGCAAGCCAGCTAGATTGTGAAGTGATACATGCTTTGGGATGTGATCATTCTGGTGACATGATTTGGTCGCGAAGGCCTGCATAATTCAGCCTGTTCGTTTGGTCGTATTCGGCTTATAAGTCATAGCTTATCAGCCAACGAACAGTATTTTTCTCTCACACCAAATCAGCCAACAGTACTTTCAACCATGGCTTATAAGCCAAATAAGCCCAAATGAATAGGGCTATTATCATTGATCGAGGAAACACCGCTGCTTACACAAAATGTTAGCACACTGAAGGGGACCGTGACGCCTAAGAGGGAGGTGAATTAGGCAACTTAAAATTCTAACTCTAAACTATGCCCTCTTTTTCTAACCTTAGCAGAACCTATACAAAAGATAAACTATCTAAAAGTGCAACTATGGCTTTGCTAGTGAGTTGCTATCTCTACCGCAAAAGGAGTAATACAATCAATATAAATGCGAAAGCTAAAGAGCAAAGTAGAGATATGCAAACTCCCGTTGACGACTCTAGTATTTTTATCGAGGTATCGAGAAGCGCTCAAGCTTCCCCCTAGTCCTTGTTGGAGCCCCTCGCAAGGGCCAAGCTTCCAGTCAGGTAACTCTGTGGATAGCCTAGGGCCTTCCCCACGTGCAAGTGGGTCTCCGACGTGCCTTCCGGCAAGCTCTCCCGGATGCTCCCCACTGTCTTCACTATCAAGCTTCCGATCGAAGCGCCGCGGGCCTTGTTCCCTCCGGTACACGGTGGCGGCCACACCACAAACGCGGTTGGTGTGATCTCGCAAGACTACAAGCCCCTCCGATGTACAATAATGGTGCGCACAAGCACCGAGTGGTAAGAGGTATGCAAACCTCACTAAACACTAGGCCTAAACATAGAGCAAGCGCATAAGCGATGGTCTAATCAACCTAAGCACTTTGCAAAGCACCTACGCTAATCACCTAATGAAACACTAAGCACTATGCAAGTGGAGATCACTAAAATAGTGTATTGATACCCTAGATATGTTTTCTTAGCTCCACGCATGTCAAATGGCCGGTTGGGGGTCTATTTATAAGCCCCACTGAGAAAGTAGCCGTTGGGGACGAAATCCCGCTTTTCTACTACTGACCGGACGCTGATCACATCCTAACCAGACGCATCCGGTCGTCCTAACCGTTGGAGCCACGATTAACTGTGCTGCCAGCATCCAGTCACATGCCACCAGACGTGTCCGGTCGCATTTTCGTTGCTCTAGAACCTCTCTGTACTCAACTGGACTCTGTTGTCCTGCGTTCGGTCGATCTGTCGCTAGCATCCGGTCTAGCGTCCGGTCATTACTGCTACTGAGCCTCTTGATTGGTGCATCCGGTCACTGTGCTACCAGTGTTCGGTCCAGCGTCTAGTCACTTCAGTGAGCTCATTTCTTCACGATCTTGCTACGACTTGGTTTCTATCTTCATGCTTGGACTTTGCATGATATCTTGGGTCTTCTCTTGTGCTTCTAAGGTCTTGCTTACGGTGTTGATCATCGAATCATCACGTTGCCTTCGTCCAAGTCACGCCTTGCATCCTATTGAACTACAAAACAATCACTTGCAAATTCATTAGTCTAATTTGGTTGTGTTGATCATCAAACACCAAAATCCAAAGTAAATGGGACAAGGGTCCATTTTCCTTATAATCTCCCCCTTTTTGGTGATTGATGACAACACGACCAAAGCAAGAAAATAATAAAAATTTGGAATTTAAAAACTATCTACTTGCTAGGATGCAATACAAGGGGCAAGGTTATATGATGCTAAAAGATACTACTTGTAAGACTAAAAGATACTACATAAAAACTTATCTTGCCCTTGCAAAATGTCCCCATGTGGCATTATGGATTTAAGCCTTGCTTCCTACAACTTCTCCCCATTACATAGGCAATCCATAATCCACTATCCTCCATTTCTCGGACCATTACCACTTGTAAATTATTAATGCTTGCTTTTGGTCCTCTAAATTCTCCCCCTTTGGAATCAAACATTGAAAAGGAAGACATTAGTAGCACAAGGGAGGGTCAAACTTTGTGATCCTTTATGTGTAGAGTGGAATATGTCACAAAATTTGACTCTCACATTATATAGATTAAGCTCCCCCTAAATATATGCATACATATGGTAGAGAGCAAGGCATATGCAAATTTGACAAATTATTGCACAAGGGAATTTAATCTATATAATGCATGGAGAAAGCATATAAATCTCAAAATGAAATCAACATGATATCGGTTTAGAAATACCACACGTGGAAACCAATTTGATTTCTACCACCTGCAATAGGTGGCGGATATTTGAAGTATGATGCTTAACTCCGGGGACTCCATTTTCCTTGCAATGAGACTACTACACACATGATAAGCTTGAAAAGGTGTTAGTCTCAAAGCATCCAACTTGTAGAGTAGCCTCCCCCTAAATTTGTGCACACAAGTGTGGGGTACTTGTAGAAGTCAAGCACATTGATTTTAGAATCAATAATATCACTTGAAAGATGACATCTCATGAATGTGAGAATCGTTTTCGAAGATGATATTCGGGAGAAATTATCTACAATTTGGACTTTGGCACATATTAGATGAACAATCAAAAGACAAGCTATGTGCCGTGCTCCTAAAAAATTTTAAACCATGTAGGTTTGCTCCAAGGATTAAGAATGAAACCGAGCAAGCCTACCATAAGATATACCTAGTGTATGCATGACAAAAGATATAAGCATGCAAATACAAACATAGGCATAAAAAGTAACTAGATGCTACAAGATACCAATTTGTAAGAAATACCACTTGAAGGAAGTACCAATTGAAAGTAATAACATCTAGTTACCTAATATGGGAAGGGGAATTTGGGTCCATAGTATTCACTAACCCACTTGGCAATGATTTTGTCCATCATGATGCACCCCATGAAATGCACCCATACTTTGGCAAGCCTCCAAATTTCTCATAGTCCGTTGGACTTCTCACTTCCCTTTTGGGATCCAAACCTTCTTGGTGCTCTTTATGTTGAAAATGATTTTCTTTGGCACCCAAAAACGTTTGACCCCATTGTTGGCTTACTTGTTCACCTTGATGGCCACCACCTTGTTATTTTTCTTCTTCTTTAACAAGTATGGTGTGGAGGCCTTCTTGTCCACCTTGTTGGTGTAGGTGTTGGAGAGCTTGCTTGTTTGCTTCTTCTCTTTCTTCTTTGCTCCTCCTCCATTCTTCACCTTGCACTCATAGGACTTGTGACCTTCCTTGTGGCACACGTAGCAAACCACGGTTTGTCCATCATCAAGCTTCTTCACTCCCTTGATGGTGTTATCTTGATGAAGTTGGGCTTGCTTTGCCTTGCCTTTCACTTGAGTCAAGTCCTTGGTGAGGCGAGCTACTTCTTGCTTGAGTTGCTCATTCTCCTTTGTAACCTCTTGTGTGCATGTATCTATAATAACTTTCTCAACACAAACTTGGTTGCACAAAGATGAGTCTAAACATAAATCATTACAAGAAGTAAAGGCATCCTTTTTAGACATGTTAAAGATAGAACTTTTCCTTTTAGATGCCTTGGTGGGAGTTGTACTAACGGCTTCAAGATTAGCAACTTTATTAGTTAGCTCATCACAATGTTTGCACATGGTTTCCATTTTAGCAAGCAAACTTTTATAAGCATCTTGTGAGCTAGCTACCTTTTCTTTTATTTTTTCATTTTTCTTTACAAGCTGCTCATCATTGATTGTGCATACATTTGTTGTTGCACTAGCCTCAAGTTTCTCAATTTTAATAGATAGTTCAACATCGAGATTAGTAAAGTTCTCAAATTGTTCAAGCAAAGTTTTATATGCTTCTTGTGAACTATCTAGCTTCCCTTTTAATTTTTTGAGCTTCTTTTGTTGACTAGTGCAAACTTTAGCATAATTAAGATTTTGTTGCACAATTTCATCATAAGAAGGTATTTCATCATCACTATCACTCTCACTAGAGGATGAGCTTTTGTTACCTCGTGCCATAAGGCACATACGAGAAGAGCTTGATGATGAATGCTTGCGCCCGCACCTCTTGTGATGGTGTTCTTCTTCACTTGAAGAATCATCTCATGACCTTATTGATGTGAGGGCTTGGTTCTTGCATGCCTTCTTCTTTGTCTTAGGTGCGGGCTTATTTAGACACACTTCCACAAAGTGCCCCAATTCACCGCATCCATAGCATCCTCTCTTTCTTTGCTCATTTCTTTGATTAGTGAAGATGATATCTTTGAATTTAGATGGGCACACCCTTGACATTGAGCCTTTGGATCATCTTCTCCACCTTGTTGATAAGTTTGATTGATTCTCATCAAGGTAGGAGGTGGAGGAGGAAGATTAATCATCATCACTTGAATCATCATCATCATCCTGATCTTCTTCTTCATCTTCACTTGAGGAGCTTGAGCTTGTCTCAACTTGTTTGCCCTTCATCTTCATTTTCTCGCTACATGCGAGAGCTTTGCCTTTGCTCGATGAAGAGGCTTCTTCTTGACCGATCTTATGTGACATTTCAAATGTCACTATCTTGCCAATGACTATGCCCGAGGTCTTGGTGCTCAAGTCCTCCATGTTGTGAAGGATGGTGATGATGCTTGCATATTTCTTTTGTGGTAGCACGGAGATGATCTTCCTCATGATGTCCGCATCATCTAGCTTTGTTAATCCTATTGAATGGAGCTCATTGATAATTAGATTCAAACGAGAATACATATCATGAACAAGCTCATCATCATTCATCATAAAGGAATCATAATTTTGCTTAGCTAGACAATGTGTTTGCTCACGGACATTACTTGTGCCGTCATGGAGCTCTTGGAGTTTTAACCAAATTTCATGTGTCGTATTTAAAGTGAACACTTGGTTAAACACATCCATACTAAATGATTCAAACAAGCAATTTTTAGCTCTAGCATTGAAATGAATTTCCTTTTCTTCACTCTTCGTGGGTTTATCGAGATTCTTAATGGGTTTTATCCCATCACGAGTGACTCTCCAAATACCCAAATCAACCGCCTCAAGGTAGCAGGCCATTCTAGCTTTATAATAGGGGAAGTTAGTGCCATCAAACTACGGAGGCCTAGAGGTATCTATCCCAACTACTTTAAAAAGCGTCGGCTCAACGGCGGTTAAGCCAAAGGTCCAAATTGAGCCAACCGGCTCTGATACCAATTGAAGGAGACCGTGAAGCCTAAGAGGGGGGGGTGAATTAGGCAACTTAAAATTCTAACTCTAAACTATGCCCTCTTTTTCTAACCTTAGCAAACCTATGCAAAAGATAAACTATCTACAAGTGCAACTACGGTTTTGCTAGTATGTTGCTATCTCTACCGCAAAAGGAGTAATACAAGCAATGTAAATGCAGAAACTAAAGAGCAAGGTAGAGATATGCAAACTTCCGTCGACGACTCCGGTATTTTTACCGAGGTATCGAGAAGCGCTCAAGCTTCCCCCTACTTCTCGTTAGAGCCCCTCGCAAGGACCAAGCTCCCGGTCGGGTAACTCTGTGGATAGCCTCGGGCCTTCCCCATGCGTAAGTGGGTCTCCGACGTGCCTTCCGGCAAGCCTCTCCCGGATGCTCCCCGCCGTCTTCACTATCAAGCTTCCGGCCGAAGCGCCGCGGGCCTTGTTCCCTCCGGTACACGGTGGCGGCCACACCACAAACACGGTTAGTGTGATCTCGCAAGACTACAAGCCCCTCCGATGTACAACAATGGTGCGTGCAAGCACCGAGTGGTAAGAGGTTTGCAAACCTCACTAAACACTAGGCCTAAACCTATAGCAAGCGCATAAGCGGTGGTCTAATCAACCTAAGCACTTCGCAAAGCACCTACGCTAATCACCTAATAAAACACTAAGCACTATGCAAGTGAAGATCACTAAAATGGTGTATCAACACCCTAGATATGTTTTCTCAGCTCCACGCATGTCAAACCGGTTGGGGGTCTATTTATAAGCCACACTGAGAAAATAGCCGTTTGAGACGAAATCCCGCTTTTCTGCTACTGATCGGATGCTGATCACGTCCTGACTAGACGCGTCTAGTCGTCCCGACCATTGGAGCCGCGATTAACTGATCAGACGCTGCCAGCGTCCGGTCACATGCCACCGGACGCGTCCGGTCGTATTTTCGCCGCTCTAGAACCTCTCTATACTCGATCGGACTCTATTGTCCTGCGTCCGGTCGATCTACCACCAACGTCCGGTCACTGCTGCTGCCGAGCCTCTTGATCGGTGCGTCCGGTCACTGCGCTACCAGAGTTCTGTCACTTCAGTGAGCTCGTTTCTTCGCAATCTTACGTATGGCTTGGTTCCTATCTTCATGCTTAAACTTTGCTTGATATCTTGAGTCTTCTCTTGTGCTTCTAAGGTCTTGCTTATGGTGTTGATCATCGGATCATCACGTTGCCTTCGTTCAAGTCACGTCTTGTATCCTATTGAACTATAAAACAATCACTTGCAAATTTATTAATCCAATTTGGTTGTGTTGATCATCAAACACCAAAATCCAAAGTAAATAGGCCAATGGTCCATTTTCCTTACACACTTCAAATCATGTGATGATTGGATACTGGACAACGGTAAAACAAGTACAAGTACCTAGTGCTTGTTTGGCTCTCGTATAAGTTTGCCAGCGGCACGCCTAAACTAGGCAAGTGTGACACGCCACCAGAAAAACAACGTGAAAAAATTTAAAGCACAATTGTTATGCCAAAGTTTAGTTAGAAATTGAGCCAATGCAACAACGCAAGTGAGACTACTAAGAAAGCGTAGCAAGCGCACCTATAGTGAATCACTGAATCTTAACCTTACGTCTAGGAAAATTGTGCGTGACAGCAATCCACATGATGATGCCTGGGTTGTTCTTTGTTTTTTAAAGGATGCCTGGGTTGTTCTTTGTTTAACGTATTAAATGACCCCTAGTTCGAAAATGTAGCTTATTTCAGTTTTGTCCTAAGCCAAACATTTTGAATTTTAACCAGATTTATTTAACAAATACACTGATATCTACAACATCAAATTAGTTTCCTTCGATCCATCATGAAATACGACTTGATAGTATATTTGTTTGAAATTGCATATTCTAAAATAATTGTCTATAAACTTAGTCAAAGTTAGAGAAGTTGCACTTTAGAACAGAGGAAGTATAATGATAAAGTTAGCTTATCATAATTCGTATGAACAGGACAAACATCACGAATCAATAAGTCATTAATATAGACCTCATAACAGGACAAACATCACGAATCAACAAGGTATTAATATAGACCGCATAACAGTTGTCCACAGAGTGTAACAGTAGATCATTAAGAATGTCACTGAGGAAACTTAACATATAACTGACCACATGGAATGTAAGGTGCTATATACTATCTTAGTTTGCCCATAAAGTTTTTTGTTGCTGAATGGTCAGTGTCGTAATGAATTGATTATGAACTCAAGCTCCTCATAGTGGTTTTCTATACTAATGTTTGGTTAACTGACATTTTTCAGTTTCTGCTGTAAGGAAATAGCAAATGACAATATCAGTTGAGGCTGAAGGCAAAGAGACATCTAGTTGGGCAGAAAGATATCTCAATTTTGTAGGGTGGCATAAGGCATGGACAGGACCTTGGACAGGTAAGTTCCATGTTCCAACAATTTTGCAGGACATTTTACAAGCTGATATTGCTTCTTCCAGCATAAATATTGTCCTTTTATTGCAGTTATTATCACCCTAGTTTGAGTACCACACAAGTTTGTTCTGTAGTCACATATTGAGGTAGTGTTTAGTTCCCAAAATTTTTCAAGATTCCCCGTCACATCGAATCTTTGGACGCATGCATGAAGCATTAAATATAAATAAAAAATAAAACTAATTACACAGTTTAGACGAAATTCACGAGACAAATCTTTTAAGCCTAATTAGACTATGATTGGACACTAATTGTCAAATAACAATGAAAGTGCTACAGTACCATTTCGCTAAAAATTTCGCCAACTAAACAAGCCCTAAATCGAAATCTGGGGCCTGCTGCACATAAACAGGACACATGTCTATCACAATGTATAATTTAGAAACAATACTTAAAGAGATGCATGCGACTTATAAATGAAAGGCGGTTCCAGTTGGGAAAAAACATGACAAGGTCTTATACCTCTTGTAGACTCACTGGGTAAGGGCAGTTCATACCTAAAATAATGGAGGCTCGTTAAAATTTAAAATAACAAAATCCTCCCCAGTGATCATAAAAGTTTCTCATTGCAACTTGACCCTCTTTCCCATTCTTCTCTATCCTTGTTTAGCAAGGTTAGAGGACAAGCATATTTGGTTCCATTGGATTGAGTTTGGGCGAAGCTGGGAAGCGGAAATTACTTGCTATTAAGGAAGAATCATATTGGCACGGTGTGGTTGAACTTAGAGCTAGTTGTATCAATTGCTGTGCATAACCAAGTTTCAAGAATTGCAATATTCCCCCTTGCTAGTGTCACAACATCATTTGTTGCTGACGGGGATTAGCTGTCACCATTCTATATGTTTCAAGTAATTAAAAAAAGTCAGATGATGCATTTGATGGCAATAGATGTCCCGATGGAATATAACCCGCATGCTAGGAAGAGCATTCTCCCAGCAGTACACTACTTTTACATGGACGCTAGGGATTGGGTACTAACATTGTGTCCATGTCCTTGTCACAGTATTAGGTGGATTAATTACATAGTCCTTGCAAACTAAGTGTAGCTTAGCTAGTTAGATTTCTTGTGGTGGAACCTATCCACTCAGGTTCAAGTCCTCGATTTAACGGTGTTATTAAGAACAGCGAAGGCTCCAGAGGTTTACTCAGATCAAAGTTAACATATATAAGAAAGGCAAACAAATTTGAACTGAATGGGAATGGTCCTTTTAGTAACATGGATCAGTACATTATCAAACATGAAGGTACCTTATTTATGACGATTTTCTTGCTTACATGATTCTTAATACAGCATACCATAATCAGGGGCATATATTCTGATACATTAAAATCATTCTTCATGAATAAGATATTACCATACCAGCATCAATCTTTGATGGATAACAAATTGATCTTTTGCTGGATAATATGGGATCAGTATTATAAATGATAATCCATTGAATGATGATAATGCCTCACAGCCAGAGTTTAGGCTATGAGTTTTAGTAACCCAAGGAGATGCAACTTTGGGATGCCATCGCCTTTCTACTTCTACTATACAGATTTTATGGAGGGCACCAATGATTAAATCCAAGTCTAAATTTACATGTATACTTCTATTGGCTTTTAAAAATCCATAAAATTTAATGCATTAACATACCTTTATTTCCTGAGTGTTGTCTACATTTATTCAGCTTCAGTTAGAATTATATACAAAAAACAGTAGCAGAAGAGATAAATCTTTATGGAGTATTCCTCCTTTTTTATTTTGGCAAAAGAAGGTGTTGGACAAATTTGAACTCTTAAATTTGCTTCTGCTGGGTTTCAACTCTAGACTACCCCAATTTATTTGGGACTTAAAGGCTTTGTTGTTGTTGTTGTTGTTGAAGGTGTTGGACAAAATTGAACTCTTAAATTGTTTTTGTCGTGTTACAGAAACCTGTAAATTCTGAATTCCGCAGCAATTTTCTACTACACTGCTAATTAAAAGGCCCTGTTGACAGACTGCAAATTTGCTTAGCTCTCTTGTGCAGTTGTTATTAGGAGTTTTACCTTGTGCTAAGCCATGTTTTGCTTCCTCTTTCGAACTCCAGTATACACATTATGACATGAATGCAACCTCCGTGAACAGTTGCTGCTGTATGCAACAGCAATAAATGCAAAGACATAGGTATGCACTACAATTTAAATGGACATTGTTTACTCAGAAATCACTGGCAACAATGCTGCTCTACAGGTACTTAAGTAACTATGATATCCTCATGTAACATGTATAACAGCACGGGTTAAGGCCCGAACCATAGGGGCAGCATCTCCATGTATGAGGGGGCCCAGCTTTTGTGACCTTTCTGGGCCGGGCTCCAGTTGAGCTCTTAGTAAAATAACGTGGGGGCGGTCTTTCCCCCGCTGGCTGAGTTTTTTTTAACATGTATAACAGCATCCCAGCATGCTGCCCTCACTGCTTGTGGTTTATGTCATGGCAATTTATAGGTTATTTCATGGCATTTGTTTCAATTTTACTTTGCCATGACTGGATATGCAGATGCAGGTCTCTTTTCTTACATGAGAGAAATGCAACAATACTGCTCACAAGACTATGCTAGAGATATCTAAGTAGGTTCTCATCTCAAGCCCTGATTTAAGGGTTTGTGTTCCCTGATTTTGTATGCTTAAAATGGAATTATGTGGGCCTGTGCACAAGAAGGCCAGTGAATGTAGATTCAAGATCTAGTACACTGAGTATATATTAACTATTCTCTGAAGTTATTAGTTTATTGTTTTTCAAGTTCAGCAGTTTCAGGTCTTGATATATTCTTGAATTAATTGATCAGATATTCAGACCCCTTCTCAAATGATAGTATCATTCAGCATGTTACATTTATCAAAGTGTAGTATAAGTATGGAGCTAATATTTATCTAGCTCTACTTTCTGAACTTGCATGGTTACAATCTTTTAAATTTCTATAGATTGTAACTCATTTTAGCTCTGTTCTTTTAGGTGCACTGCTTATATTGAGTCAGTGACCAAATTTTAATAATCAGTTGTGGTCTGAACCCATGTTACTGTTGTTGGAATGATACTGCACATTGGACACCATATCATCTATTTTCTAATGGCTTAGATGCTCAGTAGTTCTGCCATTATGGCATACACTTCCTTATAATGTTGGATATAAACGCATGTTTCTCTGCTAATAGTTTAGTCCCTAGCCCATTCTATTGATTGCAGCCATCAAATTGTGAAGTTGTACTTCATGTAGCATAGTCAAATTTTTTTCTACACACAATAGTTTAACATACATTTAAGACACAGTGACAGTGGTGGGTATGTCTGATTTCTTTTGTGAAAATGACAGGTGAATATACTCTGAGAACAACAAAAAAACAGTACTGTTTTGTCAACTCAAATATCATGAATCTATAGGGGCCATAGCACTGGTGAAAAAGTCTTAGGATCCATAGAACGAGAAAGGAACGAATTTATTTTAAGCTTATCTATCTCAACACAGGGATCCCAAGTTCCCAACCTGTGAAAAAGTCTTAGTTTAACATATATTTAAAGTACTGGGCCATAACCGATGGGCATAAAACATTAATGTTGAATACTAGTGTATATCTCAAAATGGAAGGGCAAAAACGGGCAGCAAAGCGAAATTGACTTGGTTCATGTCCTTGCAAATATCAACACCGCAAGGTTAATGCTGTCACTCATAGAAACACAGCAATGACAAGTTCTTTGTTTCTCTTGAAGGAGAAATGCTACAATTCCATATGTGAAGGACGACGCCACTAGTTAATTCAGTAACTCCATGCCTACTGGCCGCCCTCCTCGGGGTGTTGCCCTCCGGCGCCGGCATTGGGGGTAGCGGCACCGCCGCTGCCGCCGGCCCCTTGGGCGCAGGCACCGTGCTGGAGCTCGATGACGAGCCACCGGACGGCCTTGCTCATCTGCTCGAGGCGGACGGCGCTGATGGGCTTGATGCCGGGGGCGGCCACGGATCCGGCGGAGGCGGAGCCCGTGGCCTCGTCGACGAGGCACTCGGAGCCGATGCGCTGGAGGATGGACTCGACGAGCTCCTCGGCGTGGTCGCAGGCGACGCGGAAGAGCTCCCAGCGCTGCTTGAAGGCCTCGAGCGCGGCGTCCGTGGCCGCCGTCTTCTTCTCGCCGCCCGACTGCGCGCGGGCCTCCACCACAGCCGCCGCCGCCGCCATGAAGTCGTCGTACGCCGCGCTCAGGTGGTCCACAGTCGCCTCCATCCCTCCCTCGCCCCCAGCTTCTGTCGATTCGATCGGCCCCAGCCCCCCAATTCGACACGACGACCCCGAAAGCGAAGGTTGGAAAGCAGCGCAGCTTCCCCGCGATGTTATTGTCTCAAGCTAGCGTGAAAACAGGAAATGGCCCAACCGAAATCAGGATGGACCTCCCCGCATCTGTCCCATCTGGACCAGGGCTAGAGATACTAGGGCATGGATTTTTTTTAATAATACTATTTAATATAAAATTGCATTAGTATAGAATAAATTCTATCTAAAAATTATAGAATGGGTGCAAGGCGGATTTGATGAGCTAATGAACTGTTTGGCTGCTCATTTTTTCAGTGCTGCTACTGCTTCTTCTGTTTTTACAATAGTGTTTTGCTCTCCGCCTTGCAGCCGCTGCAGCTATGATTTTGCAGCCGCTACAGCTGTGAATGAAGGCCCTACATCCATTTGTAGGGTACTAGGGTTATGCGAGTTGAGCTACTGGTAGAATATGAGCAGTGACTAAATTAGAGCAAAACGAAGAGAAGTGTGCAGCGTTTCAAATTTTAGGGGTGTATTTTGCACCCACTAGCTGTTGAGGACCTTCACCCTGGATAGAGTAAATTGGTTGAGGATATGTTAAATGTGAGGGCACCCTCTAGTAGCATGTTCGCTTGCTCGTAAACGATCGTAAATTTCCAGCCGGGAACAGTATTTTTCTCTCACACCAAACCAGCCAGCAGCAAATAATCCACGATACGATACGGCCTCCCGAACAGGCTGTAGATTGATCTATAGAATTATCTACGATGGGATGTGTGTTCTTAGGAGGTTTTTTGAGGCTTTGGGGCGGGCCAGGGTTGGGGTGAGATGATATTCGAGGGCTTTTCACCAAGCAAGGATAGAATGATGAAGTTTGTCCAGAGGCTAAGAGCAATGATTTTATGGCGTCGTCTAGTTGTCGCCTAGGCGTCCTGGCGGTTTCCCAAGCGAGGCATCCCGCCCACCACGCCTTCCCCGCGTATGCCGTCGCCTGGGGCGGTATGGCGTCGCCTCGCGGCATTCGTGCGGGAAAAAAGGGTGCGGCCCGATGCGTGCGCGGGAAAGGAGATGCGCGCACGCCTGTATGATGAGGACATCCCTTCCTTGGATACAACCATACCTATTGCACAGCAAGGGCCAATGACTCGAGCTAAAGCACGAGAACTTAATTATCAGGTAAAGTCGTTCCTCGTTGTCCAAACAATTTCTTCTCTGGATGGGGTACTACTAAATCCCTGTGATGATTTCCTTATGCTTAGGAAGATGGAAGGAACTAGCTGGGTGCAAGGTCATCAAGATAACCATCAAGCGGATGCTGGTGTAAACAACAAGAAGACCATACTAAACATTCGAAGTGCACGTTTGGACATCGTAGCAGCACCAGATTGATTTGATCATAACTCTCGACTCCGGATGTTGTTGAAGGCCCATGAGTACTCATTGGAAAGATCTTGATGTCTATTTTCATGTGGATCCAACCTCATGGCCAGACTACACCAGAGACGAGCAGAATCAACGAAAAGACTTGCGGACCTCCAGTCATGGGCTGAGAACCACTTATCAAGTAAAGCCCACTAGGGGCCATTCTAATTTAGGGTTTCCACCCTCCCACGCCTCCTGGTTGTTTCCCACTATAAAAGACATGTAGCAGCCGTCATTTGAGAGTGGGTTTTGTTCAGATGCAAGTTTAGCTTCAACTACTTCCTTGTAAACGCGTGTGTCGGCTAGACCACCCGATTTACTTGATTCAGAACCCTAAATTCGTGTCCTAATTCAGATCCGTGAGTTGTTTCTTGTTTATCTTGTTCTTGCTTGTTCTCGATTGTTTGTAGGTTCAGGGTTGTTCTTAGCACGGCAAGAACAACAACAAATCGGAGTCAGTGTACCTATTGCTAAGGCGCAGCAACCATGCTGGATGTTGTAGTCGAATAGCCAACATCGAATCCTTTCCCAAATCGAAGTTACCCCATCCTCTCATCGAAAGATCAGGATCAGCCCCGGCCATATCACTATACCCCCCGCGCGGGCACGCCCCATCCCTGTAGCGCGCTAATTGAGAGAGAGGAGGAAAGAGAGGAGAGAGGGGCAAGAGAAGAGGGCGGCACCTGGCGTCCTTCCGCGGCAACCCGACACCTGGAGTCTGCCGGCACCTAGAGTCCGCTGGCACCTAGAGTCCGCCCGCCGGCACCTGGAGTCCGTCTGCTGCCTAGAATCCGCCGAGGAGGAAGTCCTCCTCTACTCTACTCATCTGCGCCTCCTCTGCTCTGTTGTCTACTCCTCTGCGATGCCCTCAGCCCCTCAGGTATATGCATATCTCCTCTCCTCTGCTCCTCCTCTTCTTTGCTCTTCCTTTCACCTCCTTTGTGCTATATAGCCATAAGCCATGTGCTCAGTCAGTGACCTATGTAGTGCCTAGTGACCTAGTGCCTAGTCATAAACCATCTGCTAATATTTTTTTGCTACTTGCATGTGCCTACTTGATAGTTGATATTTTTTATCTTTGCATGCAGTACCAGCCAACAGGAAAGAATGGCTAGTCCCCCTTCTATCAACAATGGCAACTATGACCCAAAGACTGATAAAGCAAGGAAGGCCAAGTCAAATGATCTAGGCTGGAAGTATGGTTACTGGGCAAACCTTCAAAACCAAGATCGGGTAACATGTACCCTTTGTGACATTGAGGTTTGTGGAGGGATAAAAAGGTTGAAGCAACATCTGGCAGGTGGCTATGGAGATGTCAAAATGTGTCTGAAGACGACTACTGCTATTAGAAAGGAGATGAGAGATTATTTGGAATCCAACATGAGGAGAAGGCCATTGTTCTTAGAAGAGGGTGATGAACAGCAAGAGGAAGCAGATGTGGTGGTGCTGGAAGCAGGCGTAGCTGAATTGACTAAAGTTGGAGAAAGTGCACCTGAAGGATCCCAAACCTCTAGGGTGCAGCCAAGTTCAGGGACTGCAGCCAAACAAAGGCGTGCAGCCTATTTGTTCAAGGCTCCTGCAACAAAGAAGACCAAGTGCCAAAGGGGAATAAGTCAATTATTCAAATGCTTCGCCCAACACCTGAAGAAATAGTTGATCAAATGCATCAAGGTTGTTCTCAACCCACAATTCCAGCTAAGACTAAGTCCAAAGAGGAGAAGCATTACGTGGATATGCAGTGGGCATTGTGGTTTTATGAATGTGGCATACCCTTTAATTCAGCAGCAGCACGATAGTTTCATATTGCAATTGAGGCAACAACACAGTTTGGTTCTAGGTATGTGCCACCTAATCCCCACTTGCTTGGAGAACCATTGCTTAATGATGTTGTGAAATTGACTAGCAATGTGAGGGAGGAACATGAGCAGGCATGGAAGCAATATGGCTGCACTCTTATGTCTGATGGATGGACGGATAGGAGGAGCCGACATCTGATCAATTTTCTTGTGAACAGCCCTGAAGGCACATACTTCATAGAGTCTGTTGATGCATCAGCTGAAGTACATGATGCTTTTATGCTTGCTGATCTATTAGGGAAGAAGATTGATGAGATTGGGAAGGAGAAGGTGGTCCAAGTCATCACTGACAATGGGGCTAACTATAAGGCTGCGGGTAGGATTCTAATGGAGAGGATTCCTACACTGTTTTGGAGCCCATGTGATGCACACTGTTTGGACCTGATGATGGAAGAAATAGGGAAATTGCAGGCATTCAAGAAGACCATTGCACTAGCAAGACGTATCACAACTTTCATCTATATGCATGGGAGGATTCTTAGTTTAATGAGAGAGAAGACAGGTGGGGCTGATCTTGTGAGACCTGCAGCAACTCGATTTGCCACTTCTTTTCTCACTTTGAAAAGTTTGCACAAGCACAAGGATGCTCTGAATGCTTTATTTCATAGTGAAGAATGGTCTAAAAACAAATTGGCAAAAACTAATGTTGGTGATAATGTGCATTCCATTATCTTCTCTATTGAGTTTTGGAATTCAGTTGAAGATTGCCTTAGAGCTTTAGCTCCACTCCTTATTGTTCTTAGGGTGGTTGATGGTGATGAGAAGCCTGTAATGTCGGAGGTCGCATAACTAATGGATCATGCAAAAGAGAAGATAAAGCTAAGCTTTGTTGTTGATAGCAAGAAGCTCCTGCTAAAAAAATCTTGGAAATCATTTATAAACGTTGGGTGAAATAAATAGACCATCCTTTGTATGGGGCTGCACTGTACTTGAATCAAGGAAAATTACATCCTCTCATACGGGATAATGAAGATGCAGTTGTTGGGCAGCTAAGAGGTTCTTTTCATGATGTGCTTGCAAGAATGGTGGAGGATGAAGAACTTAGAGACCAGATTGATGCTCAGTCCTTGGACTGAAGCCCTTAGGGGAGATGCATTCTATGAGGGTATGGCCCCCGGTATCCACAAGACAAGACATGGGCCGCACCATCAGAGGTGGCCTAGCCCACAAGATCAAGGCGTGCACGGTGCTGCTCGGCGTGCACCGCAAGATATTGTATAGTACCAAATAGGCTACTTTCCTTGTAACCCTACCCCTCTAGAGTATATAAGAAGAGGCAGGGGTCCCCTAGCGGACAAGATACATACATCTACACCATGATCCATACATCTCAATGCAATACATCAAAACACAGGATGTAGGTATTACGTCATACTGACGGCCGAACCTGTTTAAATCTTGTATCTTGGTGCTTGTATTACCATCTCGCTCACCTCTATGACAAATCTACCATCATGGGATACCCCTCGGTGGACTACCGAGCATCTTTTGTCGACAGTTGGCACGCCAGGTAGGGGTGTGCGCTTGATCCATGGCAAGCTAGATGGACCTCAAATCAACAACGCGTTCTCGTCATCAATCTCATGGAGATCCATGCTGATCCACGACGACGATTCATCGCTGGCTACATCAGCCCTCGTGACCGTAGATCTGATCTCAGAACCACCTCTGAGGTCACCTTCATCAACAACTCACTGCCCGCTTCCTCGCTACTAGAGGAGGCAGATCAACAACGATGATCTGATCGAATCTATCGATCGGGTCAGCCTGAAGCTCGCCGATTGCCTCTCCATCGCCGAATCGGCCCTAGATACTTTGGTTCAACACTGTTGGTGTTTTGAACAAACAACGGCTAGTAAATTTATAATTGATGCGCGTTAGGCCTGGATGGTGCGCTAAAGGACACAAGGTTTATATTGGTTCAGGCTGAATGTCCCTACGTCCAGTCTATTGCTGCTTGTGTTATTAGCACTAGAAAAAGGTTCATAGCAGGGGGTACAATGATCAAGAGAGGGACAGGTCCCAAGTCTCTGATGGAATGGTCGAAAGGGTTGCCGAGAGCTTAGGTCGCTGCTCAGCTATGTGTGAAGTGTCGTGTGTATGGCCTCGGTCCTTTTAGTGGGGGGCACTACCCTCCATTTTATAAACCAAGGGAGGAGCAGGGGTTACAGATGGGAGAAATGAGAAAAACTAGAGGCCAAGAAGCCCCGCCGAAGGTGTGAGCCCTCCTTTTCCACTGAGCCAGCCTTGCTGACAAGGCCAGACGGTGTCGGGGATTGGTACATTCGCCGGGTGCCCATGTCCTAGCAATGCTATGCCCTTACCGAATCAGCAAGTGGCCACATCCCATCCCGCCCCTCCGGGCGGCATGTTGGACAAGGGTGTTGACCTATGGCCCTATGGGGAGTGGGCAGCACGGTAACAATACATCCATCACTATAGATGGCGCGAGTCTCTTCCTGGACCGTAGTGGTTGTCATATGCCGATGTTAGTATCTGCGCCCGAGGGCTGGTGGCGGCGCCTACAACACTGTGGACAAAAGTCGGCGCCTACAACACTATTCGAGAACTGTTAGGTCGGATAGGGCTTAAAGCGCCCATCCCATTGATATCGTACCCTGATGGTACCTTCCTGTAGGCATGCAGGACATGGTCCTCGGTATGGTGGTTGACTCGAATGTCCTGTCATACCCTATGCTTGTCAGCATGAAGGAGTAGGGTGCAGTCATTGGGTGAGGCAGAGCCAGCCCTCAGTCATCGGGCGAGGCAGAGCCCACCCTCGGACGTTCGGATGAGGCGGAGCCAGCCCTCGGCGGTCGGGCGAGGCGGAGCCAACCCTCGGGGGTTGGGCGAGGCAGAGCTAGCCCTCGGGGGTTGGACGAGGCAGAGCCGGCCCTCGGGGGTTGGGCGAGGCGGAGCCAGCCCTCAGGGGTCGGATGAGGCAGAGCCAGCCCTTGAGGATCGGGCGAGGCAGAACCAATCTTCGGTCGTTCAAGCAAGAAGCATAGTAGCATTCTTGTCTGATCAGAAGCGTTAACGTTCAATGGTTATTGTCTCGTCTCATTGGGTACCCTAGTATTAGGTCCCCGACAGTAGCCCCCGAGCCCCCGGGTGATTCGGATAGAATCGCTCGGAGGGTATTTTGATTCGCCAGAGGGTGCGCGCGAGCGCACCCATCGGGTGTAGCCCTCGAGCCCCTGGGTGATTCGGATATGACCGCCCAGGGGGTAATTTCGGATCCTTCATGAGTAAGGTTGTGGGATTCGGTTTTTGTCAGCTGGATAGTTTTAAAGGGGACCCTGGTATCCCGTTCGCGTGGATTTTGTCTAGGGTTAGCCTGGCTGGGGCTCGATTGTGGATTGAGACCCCCCCCTGCTGATGTTCATGTGCCTGGGTCTTAGTCACCCGTGGCCCCGTCCCTTGTTGGGATGGCCATTGAAACCGCCAGGCCGACCCTTGGGCTTTCTTGGCCCTCCTGGGCCAGCGAAGAGATCTTCCAGCCCATATCCCCTCCGCGGGGGGAGAGTCTGATTTGTTTGGGAAGGCGAAACGTCTAGGGTGATTTTTGTGGGAAGGGATAGGGATCGCGAGCGCGTATCCCACAACATGATGCGGCGGCATGTCATGGCGGGCTTGGAGATCGAGGCGAACGGTTACGCTTCTCGCATCCGTCGCCCCTATAAAACCATGGGGTTCACCCCTAGGGTTCCGTACTTCACCTTTTCACCTTCACATCACCATCCTCCGCCGCCAATTGCCAGAGCCTCTGACATGCATACTGCTCCCGCCATCAAACTTACTGCTGCCTTCTTCCCCGTGCTGCTCCTGTCGTTGCAATGGACCTAGGGTATAGATCCAACATCTCCCCTCAGTGCCTAGAAGGCCTCATCCACCGAGGCCTCCTTCGCCCATTGACCGCCGCCGATGAGTGGCGGTTGCCCGGTGAAGAGGACGAGCCGCAGTCGCCCGAAGGGTACGTCGTATCTTTCGCCCACTTCCACGAGTAGGGATTCACCATGCCCACCCATCAGTTCCTTCAAGGACTGCTAGACTACTATCAGGTGGAGCTTCAGCACCTTACCCCCAATGGGATCTAGCACATTGCGGCATTCATCGCCCTGTGCAAGGGGTTCTTGGGGATCAGTCCCCACTTTGACCTGTGGCGGTATCTCTTTGTCGTCAATCTTCTGAAGAGGCGGGCCGGGAGGCAAGAGCTGCACACGGCGGTGGGGTGCGCCGGCATCCACCTCCGCAGCAACCGAGCAGGAGCATACCCGCTAATGCGTCTGTCCACCTCCAACAAGGGGTGGCATTCGCAATGGTTCTATGTCAAGAATGACGCCGCCGCCCCCTTGCTAGTTTTCACCGGGCGCTACATCGTGGAGACCCTAGGGTCATGGGGGTGGGGTGTCATGGGCAAGGAAAAGAAGCACCTCAACGACCTTCTTGCTACCCTCCAAACTCTAAAGGACAAGGCATGAAGGGATCGAGGATTATCGGCGCCTACCATGCGAGGAGGGTTGCGCCACTAATGGTGCACGCGCTTCCCCTGTTTTAGATGGTGCCCAGAGCATCCTTCGAAGGGACGGTGCTTGCTGACGAAGCGTTCCCTCCCTCTGAAGTGGCGTAGCGCATCAAGGAGGCGATGGAGCCTACGAAGGACTCCGTTTACGCCATCCTTGACTTCGTGTATCCGGTGCCGGGGCAGCCCCTAATGCGGCCGGAACCGGGGTTTGTTGACTTCGTAAGTTTCCTTTCCCCTTGCTTTTCTTTTCACTTGAATTTTCGACCCTTGATGCTAACCTCGGGATAGCGGGACTAGCCAGGGGGACTGTTCTTCAAGGATAGCCTAGCTCTACTATCAAAGGACCCAACCCGGACGGCAGCGAACCACGTTGTGGCCGGTTGGGACAAGAAGACGAGAGAGCTCGTGAAGAAAAAGGTGATACGGAAGTAGCAAGCTCGAGATCGAGGAGAGGAGACTGGTAGTGAAGATGATGACGATGATGACAAATCTGATGAAGTAGCAGCCGGCATGGACTAGGGTGACCTAGAGGACGAGGACTCATTGTCTACGCAGGGGCCCTTCCCGTTCCACGTGGGGGAAGCGAGTCCGTGAAGACGGTGGAGCCGGGCCTGCCCCTGGGTCTGGTGGGAGCCGGTGGATCCGCCGGCACCCTGGATCTACGACTGCCCTCGAGGTGCTGATGGAGAGGGACGGCTCCGATGCCGTGTCCCATGAGTTGATGGAGGGGGTGGCCCTGTCGCCGTGCCCCATGAGCCAACGGAGGGGAGCGGCCCTGTCGTCGCGCCCCATGAGCCGATGGAGGGGAGCGGACCTGTTGCCGCGCCCCATGAGCCAATGGAGGGGAGCGGCCCTGTCGCCATGCCCCATGAGCCGATGGAGGGGAGTGGCCCTGTCGCCACGCCCCATGAGCCGATGGAGGGGAGCGGCCCTATCGCTGCACCCTTGGAGACAAGGGAGACGAGCCCCCTCCCTCGGAGCAGGGGCAGGCTCAAAATGGTCTCGCCCACATGAGTTGGAGCAGGGGTCGGGGGTTCATCCCCAAAATGTACCTGCCGCCCAAAAGCGCCAGAGTATGTCACCGATTCCCCTTGTTTTTTCCCTTTTTATTTTTCTGTTCTGACCTTATGCCTTTTCCCCTTTTGCAGATTCTTGCGACGGGGCCACCCTCTGGGGCTGGCGCCCAAGAAGAGCCTTGCCCTTCAGGCGGGACGGATGGCGCTGCCCGATGTTGCTCCCATTTTGGGCAGGAGCAGCGCTGATGCATGCGCCCTCGATGGTTGCTGAGCGGGTGGCATCTTCCGTGGCGGGTGTGGCACCGCCAGTCGGGGGTCTGGTGACGCCGGTGGGGGTGGTCACGATCATGTCAAGCCAGGAACAGCCGGACATGGCCATGGTGGCGTCCGAGGTGGCGGTGGAATTCGTGCCTCTGGTGGCCCAAGAGACGGCGCCCGACGTGGGCCAGGCGGAGGAGGAAGCGGCCGGAGGGTCCCCAACCCTGACAAGCTAGGCGTAGTCGGACGCAGCCACAGTGGCGTCTGAGGGAGCAACGCGGTCCGCATCACCAGTGGCCCAGGCTGTGGTTCCCGAGGCAGGCCAGATGGAGAACACGGCCAGAGGGTCTTCGGGCGTCGTGGCAGTGGTGGAGAGGACCCACAGAAGGTCTCCCCAGCCTTGTTGTCGGGGGGCAGCCGCTCTCCCATGTGGGGGGAGCCGCTGCTCTAGTGGATGGCCGCTGAGGACCCGACATCAGGGCTTTTCTCGCTCGATGATGCTACCGAGAGTTTGGAGCGGGAAAATCTTGACATCAGGCTCTCGATCGTGATGAATGCCTTGAACCAGGCCAGTGGTGCCTTGCACAAAATCCTCGTTCCTACTAGCCAGGTATGCACTTGATCTTTTCCCTTGTTTTCTTCTTTCTTCGCGCATTTTTGTGTTTTCGTATTTTTGATACCGGTCTTCTTTTCAATGTATCATTGCTTGTAGCCGAAACAAGTTCTGGTTCCTCCGTGAGCAAAAGGTGGAATGGGACCGCCTTACTGAGGAGGCCTGGCTATGAGGGGATATGGGCGCGTAGCTTGCTGCCGCCCAGCAGCGGGAGGCCGAGGCGCATCGGGACACGTAGGAGGTCCATGGGATGTTCGAGGACTTGTCGGCGAGGGTGACGCTGGATGAGGAGGAGGCCGCCAGGATCTAAAAGGAGCAGGACGATTTTCTCTAGAAGGATGCCACGGCTAGTGAGCGGGCCATCGAGGTCCTGGCTGAGCTAGAGACAGAGCGGGATCTTAGGCAAAAGGCTGAGGATAGGTCCACAGCCTTGCAGCAGAGGGCGGACTGGGACACCGAGGTGATCGCCCGGTTGTGCGAGGAGCGGGACGAGCTGCGCCGAATTGAAGAAAGACTTCGATCAGAGCATGGCAAGCGTGACGAGGTGTGTTAGGTGGTCAACTCCCTTTGGGTGGACCTTGGAACCGCGTTGAGCTGAAGGTTGGACGCCGAGAGCATCTCAGTTGGGCTGGTTAAGGAGCTCGCCGAAGTGCGAGGGATCCTTCAGACCGAGAGTGACAAGCACGGCCTTCTACAAGCCACTATCAGGGTGGTCATCGATGCCCTAAGGGTGGCACAGCCAGAAGGAACCAGCTCGCTCACGGCTCGTGCCGCGGATATCACGACGTAGGTTGGCCAACTTGAGGAGGACACCTTTCACGCCGGGATCACCCAGGCCTTCATTGTTGCTCGTTCCCATTATGATTGGGAGATCAACTTGGAGGTAATGAGCCAAGGCATCGTGCTTGTCTATGAAGATGCTGAGCTAGATGAGATGGAGAGGGCGGTAGCTCCCCTTATGTAGAACCTGGCGAACAGGCTAAAAGAAACAGTTCTCCCTCTGCAAGAGTAGTTAGTTGAATCAGTTCGATAAACATTTATCTGTAATATGTGAACAAGTGTCGGTTCTTTTGTGTCTGAAAACAGATTCGTGGCTTTTGTTTCGCAATTTTGTTTCATTTGTTTGATCTTACCTTCTTCCCTTTTTGCGATGAAAAAAGATTTACACGATTGACCCTTCCATTTGTTAAGACCGTAGGGCCCAAGGTGCTTAGGGGAAATTTTGATTGTGCTGGTGAGCAAAATTACCGTAGCCGTCTAGGCATGGGCCTTTTGCGGTCTTACCAATCTGTTCCCCCAAACTTTGCGGCCAGTCTTGGTGCGAGGAAGAGGTCTGCTGTAATGACTTTTTCGAAAAAAGAAGGGAGGTACCCGTACCTTTATCAGCCCCCGAGTGAGATCCTTCCCCTTGTGGTTGCTGGGGTCGGATGTTACTGGAGACTAGAGCGAGGGAAGTGAACTTATGTTTTGTATTTGCACGTTCCCCTTACTTGGCAATCGCTGTGTGACCGTACGTTCGGTCTCATTGCTGGTCTGGCCTTCCCCGAGCCCCCGCGCGTGGTGGGGATTCGATCAAGGGCCGGCTCATTTTGTGACTGTTGCCCCATCAATGGTTTTTCACAACTGGAGGGGTTAAGGTGATGTCACTTGCTTCGATGGCTCGAGTGATGTGTTTCATGAGCTTGCTAACGGGGATGGTCGGGTAGAATCCGATCCCATTGCTTTGCGATAGAGTCAGCAAAGCCCTTGGGTGGCATTCCGTAGCTCCTTGCCCCGCCTTCCAATAGATTCCCCCTCAATGGGGTTTATATGGGCTCAGCTAGGGGCTAGATTGAAGTAGAAGGTTGAGATGACCCTATCTGCCTCAATGCGGGTGGGCAAAGGCCGCTGAGGCTCATCTATGTTTTCTCCCCTGGCTCTTGTTCGATGCGGGGCGGCCCTGGACCCTTCGCGGGTCAGCCTTCGAACCTTGGTCTCTTGATCTGGCTCGAGCCCCCAAGCTTTTTAGGGTCTAATAGGGGTCGGCCATGTTTTTGCGCATTACCCCATGCTCTGTTTCCGCAATCGGAGGGGCTAAGTTGACGACACTTGCCTCGATGGCTCGAGTGTCGCGCTCAATGAGCTCGCTAACGGGTATGTTCGTGTGAAATCTGGGTCCATCATTCGCTGATGGGGTTGGTAGAGCCCTCATGTGGCATTTCACAACTTCTTAACTCGCCTCCCGGTAGATGCCCGAGCTGTTTGATAGGCTCAGGTGGCCTGTTGGCCTCTCCTCGATAGAGATTCTATGGGTTTAGCTCGGGGTTAGAATCGAAAGAGAAAGGTCGAGATGTCCCTGTCTGCTTCTGAGCGGGGTCAGGCAAGGCTGCTGGGGCTCATCTATGTTTTTCTCCCCTGGCTCTGTTTGACGCAAGGCGGCCTCAAGCCCTTCGTGGGCCAGCCTTCGAACCTCGGTCGGTCGCCGCTCATATTGAATGAGGTGGCTGCTGCTTCGTGACGCGACATGAAGCATTGAGATGCAGAGATTTGCATATGCAATGTTTGGACGTATGGATTTAGTGTATCATTTAATTGCAATGAAAGTAGGGTTTG